>NC_090728.1:188696779-188724279 GCF_036898095.1 Palaemon carinicauda | reverse complement strand
TGATATGCTAATTCATGTTGAACCCATGGAAAATATGCCTATGGAAGGTGTAAATTTTAAGATAATTTTATATTCGGTCAAAGGTAATTGTTTCATATTGAACCCATGGAAAATATGCCTATGGAATGTGTAATTTTTAAGGTAATTTTATATTCGGTCAAAGGTAATTGGTTCATATTGAACCGATGGAAAATATTATGCCTATGGTAGGTATAATTTAAAGGTAATTTCACATTCGGTCAAAGATAAGAATTTTTCAAAATGTTTGGTAAGGTTTTATGCTCCATACGAGTGGAATTTATACCTTTTTCATTTAAATTCATTTAATCATTGAAAGGTTTAAAGTGCTTTCAGCCAGGTAAGTATTTGTGGGCTCTCAGTGGGGGTACCAGTAAAAAAAAAAAACTTAATTTGGGGTCTATGTATGATAACGGCCAACTAAGAATGCGGCAGTGTTAGGGAGGGGGGGTTGCAGGGGGACGTTAGCCCCCTCCCCTCGTTATGTAAATAGGTAGGACATGGCTTTTATGTTAGGTTGGGGGGGGGGAGTTTAGGTTAGTGTGGTCCGTTTACTACGCACGCCGGAGTAACTTTCCGCTGATATACAAAGGCTCCGTTGTTTTAATAAGGAATGGGAGTCATCTTTAATTATGAAAAATATTTGTATTAAATTTATCGTAGTTGCGGTCAGGAAAACATTTTCTAATACTTTTGCCCATAAGCCTGCCTTATAAAAAATGAGGGGTTCATTCTTGATGGTGGCTGTCGCTATCCACACTTTAGCGTATTTTGGTCCTCCGAAATAACACTAATTGGAGCCTTTGTATATCAGCGGCCAGTTCCTGATGTTTGCTTAAAAAATGGTCATCAATTAACCTAAACTTTCCTTACCTAACATAATCTATAAGACGTGTCCTTACCTACCTAACACCCCCCTGCGACCCCCCTTAGACTGCCGTATTATCAGTCGGCCGTAATCATACGTGAAGGTGGCCGCTATCATACATACACCCCCACTAATTATTTGCTTACTGGTCTTTGCTCGTCTGTTACTCGCTCCGCCAGCAATTTAGCATTGTCTTGTTGTTCCTCCGTTCTGGCAAGAGGTATGTGTAGCACTACGCGCTTTAGCCATGTAAGCGAGTATATTGGCTGACGAAATACTTGCCCGCATTGCTAATTTGCACAGCACATATACTGTTTGCTAGAACAGATGAACAAGGCACTGCTGAGCAAGGACTATTAATGCCGGAATCACACATCAGTCATTTCTTGCTTTAGGTTATCGCCAACCAACTAATGCTCATGGTCGAAAGTGTTGTAGAGACACTAGTTTCTCGCTGTTTGAGGAGCAAATAGGAAGGAGTGTAAACAACCGATCAACTGACTTCATCATGGTGCCCAGAAATGTTCTGACTGTCATAGTAATATGTATTTTCGGAATATTACATGAATTGAAGAATTCGACAACTATTACAGGATGAACAAATCACAATTTTATTATCTCTTTGAGGCTTGTTTGACTAAATTGCCCAGCAAGAGCACATATATATTTGCAGCATCTAAAGTTTTGTTCGCGGGTGGTGCTCCCCGCTTCCTGTCCAGTCAGGAAACCAATGTCTTGAGCAAAAAGCTCCCAGTTTCCCATTTTCGGCTGCAATTGCTCGCTACTGGAGAAAAGTAAAGCCGAGTGTGATTCAAACTTAAGGGAATATTTAGTGTTTGGCAGACTAACACACACAAATACTTTTACCAAAGTGTATTATGACAGACACCATTTTCTATTCAAGCGACAGACCTTGTGTCCCAACAATCTGCACATAATCTAGGCACAGTACCCCCTCAAGACCAACAAGTTTTTATGATCACAGTAGGAAGCTCCTCCTCTTGCCAATAAACATAAAATGAAATAAGTGCGGAGATAATGTACATCGTAACCTAGGGCTGGGCCTTTACTTGACTTAAAGAACTGGGTGTATGTGTACCTTACCACTGTTGTACCAATTCCTTTCATATGTGAATTTTGTTGGAAACTAATTTTTGGCTTAAAAGAAGGATTTTCATATTTTCCATATAGTATAGTTATAACCATGGGTA
This sequence comes from Palaemon carinicauda, assembly GCF_036898095.1. NCBI lineage: Eukaryota > Metazoa > Arthropoda > Malacostraca > Decapoda > Palaemonidae > Palaemon > Palaemon carinicauda. Next base: position 188,722,182 of record NC_090728.1, on the reverse strand, counting down.
AATATATCTATTAGTACAATGAGAGAGGCAAAAGAGTCTGCTAGAAATAGGAATGAAGGGTGAAAGATTGTGACGCAGTTCCGATAAGCCCTGCTACTATCTCAGGGTACGTTGGGGACAACTGAGGTAGCAGCAGTAGGGAAGTCAACATGTGAAGCTTCATTTGTAGTGGATAACTGGGGAGAATGGACTATGGCACCATATCAGTACCAATGAAAAGGCTTTGTCCCTTGTCAGGCAGGGAGGAGTGACGAGACAAAAATCCCCATTTGTTTATTTATATGTCGACTTACTCCCAAAATTGAGGAAAGTGTCATGATAGGTAGATATACCAGTGTTGAAGAAAATATGTGCTCCTTATGTGATTAGGACAATTCTGAGGACTAGTTTTCAAGGTACACCTCCAAACAATGTGGGGTAATAGTTTACAACACCATGCTCTCCATTTACTCCAAATATAATGCAATCCTGCAGTTTTCATCTTCTTGCACAGTAATTAGGTGGTTATTTAACTTCTGGGAAAGCAATAATTAACAAGATATGTTGAGGAAGGGGGAAGGGGTTATAAAAAGAAAATACTCGGTTTCCTCACTCAACGACTCGGAACTGGCATGTCAATAAAGTCAACTAAACAGGATTCGTGATGCCAGCGTACATAAATAGAAGTCTGTGATGCCAGCATACATTTGATATACTGTATATTCAAAATATGCTTACTTAAAAATGGATTAATTACTGATAAGTGTCCATAAAATATGCAATTTACAAATAGTGACACTTTTGAGTAATCACTCAATTTTTTATTAAGTATATTTTGAATACAGTATACAGTATATCAAATGTACGCTGGCATCACGAACTTCTGTTTATGTACGCTGGCATCACGAATCCTGTTTCGTTGACTTTGTTGACATGTCAGTTCCAAGTCATTTGGTGAGGAAACCGAGCTATTTTCTTTTTATAACCCCTTCCCCCTTCCGCGACATATCTTGCTAATTATTGCTTTCCCAGAATTTAAATAACCACCTAATTACTATGCAAGAAGATGAAAACTGCAGGATTGCATTATTTTGGAGTAAATGGAGAGCGTGGTGTTGTAAAGTATTACCCAATGTGGTAAGGACATGATGTCCTAGAATTGGGTTGCAGCCCCCTGGTAGGTAAGGTCAGGGAATCCTAGGTTAGGTATGGAACCTTAGGTTTGGATATATCCATGTGATTATCCTGGTGAAATAAGGTTTAGCATTTATTTTCTTGTAGTTCACCTGTTTTGATAACATTGAAAAGAAGAATGGTAGGTTTTGGAGATTGGCCAAAATGTCCACACTTCTAAATGGGCTAATTTTTCAACACTAGCAAATATAAAAAGAAAATCTTTGAACATATGAACATAAATCTGAAAAATAAAAAATTTCAAGTAATTTTTATTTTTCCTAACATACTTACCGAGAACTACTTTCTTTGGAGTCACTTGTGATCTCCTCTCTATCGACCAAGGTTTTCGCGCCGTTACCCCCCTACTCCGCTCTCTACATAGGCCTACCCCCGCCGCCAAGGAATGCGCCCCGAGGGCAGGATCAGGGCAGGTCACTGCCTCGCTGGGTCATTCTCCTCATTAAGTTCATTGTATTAGCCCAACCTGACAATGGAAGGATGGCACTCGGGGAAGGAAGGGAGGGCCATTACCCGAAAGTAGTTCTCGGTAAGTATGTTATGAAAAATAAAAATTACTTAAAATTTTTGATTTGTTCCAACACGAATACTTACCTCGAACTACTTTCTTTGGAGACTTATACTTTAGGAGGCGGGAGTGCTATTCTGACACTTGACGTGGCACGAAGGGCCTAGAGGGCTATGGAATGCGGGGGCCTATCAGAGTGCGGGAGTGAGGGTAACTGCGCAACCTTACGCTATTATCTAAGACTCACCTCTTGAAAAATTCTTCTGACGATTTCCCCCGAAGTGTAGTCGCGAAGAATGTGTTCATCTTTGGGGACAGCCTGTAACCTCCTAAGAGGAGAGCCAGAGAGCGGGTAGGCGATAAGGAGGGCTTCGCACTCGCTCCTATCGGAGGCTAGCCCCGCTAGTGCCTCTGGCCTCACCGCTACACTGTTTGGAGGGCGGCAATGACTGTCCCAATGGAGAACCCGTCCAAGGATTTCCTTGAATAATCCTTGAGGTAGTGGGCAGTAAAGGTTGACTGGTTCGACCAAGTGCCTGCCTGCAGGATCTGTCCCACCGCCATGTTTCTCTCAAAGGCCAAGGAGGTGCTCAGACCCCTGATGTCATGGGGCCGGGGAGTGCCTGGCACTGCCATTTTATCCTCTTCATAGGTTCTAGCGATGACTTGTCTCAGCCAGAAGGAAATGGTGTTCTTGGAAACCTGCTTCCTATTAACACCTGTGGAAACGAAGAGGTTTTTGATGCCTGGTCGGAGATGAACTGTCCTTTCCAGGTATTTCCTGAGCGTCCGTACTGGGCATAATCTCAAATCTTCTGTAATGCCCGTCTTGGGAATGGCCGGAATTGAGAAACCCTCAAACCTCGGGTCCCAGACTGCTGGGTTCTGAGTCTTAGCCACAAAGGAAGGCACGAACCTGAAGGATACTTCCTTCCATCCTTTAGAGTGAGAAACGTCGTAAGACAGACCATGGATCTCTCCCACTCTCTTAGCGGAAGCTAAGGCTAGCAAGAAAACGGTCTTGAGGGTGAGATCCTTGTCTCCGATATCTTTCAGGGGTTCAAAGGGGGGACGACTCAGCATCTTCAAGACCTTGGCTAAGTCCCACCGGGGCACTCTACTCGCTTGAGGGGGGCAGGATTGCTTGAAACTCTTGATCAGCATCGCTATGTGTCTCGAGGCCCCCAGGTCGATGCCCTTCAGGAGGAAGTCTTGGCCTAAGGCGGCTCGAACCCCTTTTATGGCTGGAATTGACATTCCCACTTTATCTCTAAGATACCCCAGAAAATCTGCTATGTCCGGGACCGAAGCTTTAAGAGGTCTAATATGTTTCTCCGAGCACCACTTCGTGAAGGAGGCCCACTTCGCCTGGTATACCGCGGTCGAGGATCTCCTCAGGTATAGGGACATTCTCTTAGCTGTGGTGGCGGAGTACCCCTCCTTCTTCAGGAGCCGCTCGATAGTCTCCAGGCGTGAAGGCGAAGAGAGAGAGGGTTGTCGTGGAGCTTGAAGAAGTGCGGTTGGTGCAGGAGGTCTGACCTGGCGGGCAGAGGCCAAGGTGGTTGACTCGCTAGGTCCTTTAGGTCCGCGAACCACTCTCTCTCCGGCCACCAGGGCGCTACCAAAGTCATCTTTAGGTATTGGGCGGCCCTTACTCTGTTGAGCACCTGTCTTATCAACGTGAAGGGGGGGAAAGCGTACACATCCAGGTTGTCCCACTTGTGCTGGAAGGCGTCTTCTAGGGCTGCATTCTGGTCTGGGACCGGGGAGCAATAGACCGGAAGTTGGGCATTGAGCTTTGTTGCAAAGAGGTCCATCACCGGGGAGCCCCAACGTTGAATGATGAGTTTGGCTACTTCTGGGTGTAGAGACCACTCTGTCCCCACTATTTGACCCATTCTGCTGAGGCCGTCGGCCAGAACGTTCTTCTTCCCGGGAATGAACCTTGCCAGCAGCATTACTTGCTGTTCGTCTGCCCAATTCAGGATGTCTATGGCGAGGTCGCACAGCTCCTTCGATCTCATGCCCCCTTGTTTCTTTATGTAGGCCACTACCGTGGCGTTGTCTCACATTAACGCCACGGTGTTTCCCCTTAGACGACTTGCAAAGTGAAGACACGCCTTCTGGACTGCTCTTAGTTCCAGGACATTGATGTGTAGACGCTTCTCTCTTTCCGACCAGGTACCCCGTGCCGTCTCTTCTAGAAGGTGGGCTCCCCACCCTTGGTTGGAGGCGTCTGTGAACAGGAGGTACTCGGGGGACTGGACCCGAGGGGCATCCCCTTGAGGGAGTTCGACTGGCAGTGCCACCATTCCAGGGAGGTTCTCGTGTCCGGAAGGACTGGAATTAACGTTTTCTGCGAGTCCGTCTGGGACCAGAGGCTCTTGAGGTTCCATTGAATGGGTCTGAGCCTCATCCTCCCTTGGTTAACCAGTTTTTCCAATGAGACTAGGTGACCTATCAGTCTCTGCCAATCTCCCGCCCTCCTGGAGTGTTCTGACAGGAACGGCTGAATGATGTGCTTGAGGTTCCGTATCCTGTCCTGCGAGGGGAAAACTTTCCCCTGCACGGTATCCAACGTCATCCCCATGTAGCCCATTCTGTTGGATGGGGTTAAGTTCGACTTCTTCAGATTGATTACAATCCCCAGATTCCTGCAAAACTGGAGGAGGCTTCTCCCTTGTTCTTCCAAGAGGGCCCTTGAGGTGGAAAGGAGCAACCAGTCGTCCAGGTACCTGATGAGGCGGATGCCCCGTTCGTGAGCCCACCCGGAGACCGTCGCGAAGACCCTCGTGAACACCTGAGGGGCCATCGACAGGCCGAAGCAAAGGGTCTTGAACTGCAGGATCTGGGGACCCCATTTTACCCGGAGGAACTTCCGACTCGACGGGTGGACAGGGATCTGGAAGTATGCGTCCTTGAGGTCGACAGTCATCATATAATCTTTCTCCCTCAAGGACAGCAGGACGGATTTTGGGGTGTCTTCCTGACGAACTTGTTGAGGGCTGACAGGTCTATCACGGGTCTCCACCCCCCCGTTGCTTTCTCTACCAGAAACAGGCGGCTGTAGAAGCCTGGGCCTGGGAGAAGGACCTCTTCCATGGCACCCTTCTCCAACATGGAGGAAATCTCCTCTTGAAGGGCGCCCTCTTCATCGGGTCCTTAGGGGCCAACCATTCTGTCTGGCTGGCCGGAATAAGAGGGGGTGGGTCCGCTAGGAAGGGAAGCCTGTAGCCCTCCTTCAGGACGGACACTGTCCAAGGTTCCGCTCCTTGGGCCTTCCATGCTTGCCAATGTGGTCCGAGGCATCCCCCAACCCGAGGCTTGGGCGGGAGTAGGGGGCCTCTCCCTCTACCTTCTTCTAGAGGGGCGGCTTGACCTGCCTCTCCTAGAGGCGGAGTAACCCGACCTGAGGGAGCTAGACGAAGTTGGTGCTCCTCTGCGGGAGGGTTGAGGAGTTGTTGCCCAGGAGGAAGAGGGGCCTGCTCTCCTCGAAGTGCTGGGGGAGGCCTGAGATGTCACGGCGCTATCTGAGGCGGCCCTCCTGTAGGGAGGTCTCTTAGACGACGCAGGTCTGGGGACGTTGGCCTCCTTCTTCTTTGACACTTTCTCCATCAGGCTTTCAAGTTCTTTCATCGGGAACAGCGACTCACCCCACAAGGGAAGGCTACGTACGGCCCGGGCCTCCCTGTCTGGGATCTTCCTAGATAACTTAGCCAGGACCGTGTCTCGTTTACGGAGGACCCAGTTGGCCGTAAGGGCGAGTGCTTGATATGACAGGAACTTAAGCGTTTTCCCCCCGGAGGTGAGAAGGTCCCTCAGGAGGCTTTGCTGGTCAGGATCTTCGGGGTCGACGGAGGCTTGGACGTTTACTAACGTGGAGGCCCACCAGTCCAGCCATGAGGAGACATTGACTAGGTCCCGCAACATCTCCTCCATCATGGCGGCCTCCGTAGGAGAGAAGCAAACTGGGGCTGAAGAGGCCCTTTCGTCTGAGCCGCCCTGACCTAGGACGTCCAAGGCCGGGTCCACTCTACAGGGGCCTGGGCGATGCTCTTCCGGTTATTACACTTTTCCCTGAGTTCTAAGGCCCTGGAGCAGTTTCGAGGCACTCTGGGACTTGGGGGGCCTCGGCATTGCTGGCCACCAAGTTGTCTATGTACTCTTGCCCTAGTACTAGGTCTCGGGCAAGAGGAAGGGCCAGGGAAGACTTCGGAAGGGCGACGTGATGCGTAATCCTCAGGAGGCTTGACCTCCAGGAATCACCCCCCGGAGCCGAGGGTTCCGTAATCCCATGCTGCCTTCTGATGAGCCCCACTACTCTTCTATAGGCGGAGTCCTCCGTCGGGGAAGCTTCTCCTCCGTCAGCCGAGGCTTCGGCCTGGAGCGGGGGAGCCGGGTTGCTGGCAAGGCAGACCGGCCGTCTAGCTCTTGGGTCCAGGGGGGCAGTCCTGTACCGGTAGTGAGCTCCAGGCCGAGCTCGTCTCCGGATCCCGGGACAAGGCGGGTACCGCCGGCTCAGTGGGGGCTCTCGCTTGCCCTAAGGCTCTGGAAGCGGAGGTCACGGTCCCGGTGGGCTGACCCGACAACGGGAACCGTTCCTTTCTACTCGACGGCCGCACCAGTTGGGCTGGTTCGGCCAGGCTGCCTGTTAAGAAGTGCGTTTCCCCTCGCTGGGCGGGGTGAACTGGAGGCTTCGAGGACTTATGCCTTTTCGAGAGGTCTTTTCTGTGTGCCAGGTCGCGCGGGTCGAGGCTGTGCATAGTGGACGGCAGTCTAGTCGCACGTTCGCTGGACCGACGGTCTGGTGAATGAAGTGTCTTGGACTCCCCTGAAGGCACGTAGACCCAGGCGCCCCCGGGAGAAACACTTCTCTTATACTTCCGAGACTGGGAGCGGGAGCGCTTTCTGCTAAATCGCGACCGTGACCTAGAGCGGGAATGCTCGCTCTCGGACAGCTCCCTTCGCCTGCGACGCTTCACCCTGACTTCTTCTTCGGAAGACGAATTAACCTCCGACAAGCCCGACGACGCCACGTTCCCCGCGTAACGGCTGTTTGCGTGGCCCGCGGGGGATTTCTTCTGACGCTGGGTGCCCGAGATCGAGGGTTGGAGAAAGTCATCGGGGACCGCCGTGGGGATCGTCGGAAAAGAGTCCAGCCATTCCATGCTAGGGAGTCAGGGGTCCAGGGTCACGTCCATTCTCATCGGCGACCTCCCCGGTGTCTTCGGTAGCTTCCATCCGAAGGCATCGCTACTCGGACGGCGAACTTTAGCTTGGTTGTCCCCTGGCGGGGAAGAGCCCGACGCACCAGCCCACGAGGGCGGCGGGGACTCCGATACTACAGCACTACCCCATAAGGGGTCTTCAGAGGACGCGTGGCCCCCCATCACAAGGCCTGACTCACCCGAAGCACTACCGGGCTCTTCGTTAGACCTAGAGGTGCCCGCCCTTGGTTCTTCCCTCGCACTGGGTTCCCTGGGAAGGACGCCTTGACCTTCCACAACACTAGTCTTCTTGCCCTCTCCTCTGCGTAGGAGACGGAGAAACCGAGGCCTCGTCGGACCGATCACTGGCCGACGGTAACGGAGAGATGACACTAATCTTCCTGGGAGAACGCTTCGATGACTTCTTTTTAGTACCAATGTCGTCCCAACCTACGCACTCCGGACACGTGTCCGCGGAGGAGCAAACTTTCCCCCTACAGGAGGAACAAAGGGAGTGAGGATCTACCTCTGACTTTGAGAGGAAAGCCCCACACGACTTCCCGGCTCTAGGCCCAGGGCAACGGCGAGCTTGATCCATAGTTCGCACACGAACGGCACAACACTAAGGGAGTTATTAAGTACACTGGGGACACACACAGGGTGAACGCACGGTAACACTTGAGAAGAACGCACTGTGGAAACGTAAGTCGCCACGCTGGGAACACGTGGAACACTAAACGCGCACAAAGGTCGACAGAGACGAGAGCGAGGTGTGAACACCTCGCGACCAAGGAACTTAATGAGGAGAATGACCCAGCGAGGCAGTGACCTGCCCTGATCCTGCCCTCGGGGCGCATTCCTTGGCGGCGGGGGTAGGCCTATGTAGAGAGCGGAGTAGGGGGGTAACGTCGCGAAAACCTTGGTCGATAGAGAGGAGATCACAAGTGACTCCAAAGAAAGTAGATCGAGGTAAGTATTCGTGTTGGAACAAACCATATTTAGCCCATGTACTCCATCTAACCTGTCCTAAGACACCGTATCACTTTGAAAACTTCCGGTTCCTATCCACGGGGAATGTAATTTGGTGCACTGTGCAGGAGTATACGCTCCTGCTACTAGTGCTAGGTATTGTGCATTATTGCTTTCACCTAACCTTTTTCCTGGAAGTTCAAGGAACACCTCAGTATCTCTCCTTAGAGATACTGTATTTGGTTATCGAAGGGAAGGAAGATGGTTCGTCGTGAGGTTCCATCGCGTGCGTGTGATAGAGAATGTTGTAGAGGCGAGAGGAACTATTGAATTGTCTCATTCGTCGTACAAGCGATGAGATATTTCCCCCTCTTGATCACAATCGGAAATTTGATCCTTGGTTGCCTTATGTCTTCTCGTAGCTGTTGGGCCCAGGGAGACTTTTTTTTCATGCTACCAGGAACAGGATCACTGGTCTCTTCAGGGCTTGGGCCTGGGAATATTATCTCAGGTTTCCTCGTGGGTTAAGATGACAGGAGAGACTGCGTGTGAATGAGACCATGGAACGGTTTCCAAGATTGTAAAAGCAATGAGACTTTTCACACGTAAGTGTAATTGGAACTACTAGTTGGTCCTCTCGGGTCGGGGGAAACATTCCAACGCACTCGTGCAGTTTGGAACACGATCACCTATCAGCCAGAGAGATCTTACATATAGTGGGGAATGGAACGTTCACCTGGCCACCTTGGAGCTATCTCAGCGCTCGTACGACCATCCAGATGTTCAGTCTTCTACACGCAATCGGGAACAAGTTTTGTCATCACATAACGACTGGTACGTATTCACGCACCACACCCTCTCATCACCCGATACCTTGTTAAGCTGTATACTCCTGTTTGTGAGGGCATGAGGGGCAGACAAATTCTGTCTTTGATGTGGATCTTGATTGCTTGTGACTGAGTCTTATCATAGGCCTCTTTAGGGTATATCCCCGGGTTTATTCTCAGTCCAGGGAATGTGTGTGTGCTTGGAAGCAGTCAAAGTTGTAGGCCAGGCTATTACTGTACTGTATTCTCTGTTAATAGTTTTAAGACATTATTATTAAGATTTATTACTATTAATACTAGCTAAGCTACAATCCTAGTTGGGAAAGCAGGATGCTGTTAGCCCAAGGGGTCCAGCAGGGAAAAATAACCCCTTGAGTAAAGGAAATAAAGAAATGAACTACAATAGAAGTAATTAACAACTAAAATAAAATATTTAAGAAACAGTAACAACATTAAAATGAGTCATATAAACTAAAAACTTCATAAAACAAGAGAAAGACAAATTAGAATAGTGTGCTTATGTGTTAAAGATCTTTATTTTTCTTTTTTTCAGGTTGACATTATGTCCTTATAACAGTTTCACTTGAGAAAAATTAAAGATGTCGTCGGCAAAGATGGAGCCAGACCCTGATGGCCTCAGCCAGCAGGTGGCAGTTATTATGACTGGCAAGGTAATGTACCTTTGTATTAACTTTCCTTTGTTTTGTTTTTATATTCATTTTAGTAGTGTTCCTTTTTTTATGAGGAATTTATGCAGATAAGACTTCGCTTCTGGAGTACGGTAGCATATAACAGTAATTCTTATATAGTTTACTGTTATTCCTTACAATTCACACTCTTAATGTTACTTGAATTATTTGTGGGGTTGTTAAAAAGGTAAAGACATACAGCTTTTAGAAATACCCCCACTTTTTTTACCTATTGTAATGATAAAGTAATGATGTACAGCTTTGGATATTTGGTGTTTATATATTGCTGTCTGGGAGTTATTTAACTGTCTCAGAATTAAAGTATTAATATTTTAACCCGTTTACCCCCAATGGACGTACTGGTACGTTTCACAAACCTCATCCCTTTACCCCATGGACGTACCGGTATATCCTTGCAAAAAACTCCTATTTATATTTTTTTGCATAGTTTTGATAACTTTATGAGAAACTTCAGGCATTTTCCAAAATAATGAGACCAACCTGACCTCTCTATGACGAAAATTAAGGCTGTTGGCGCAATTTAAAAAAAAATATATTGCAAAATGTGCTTGAAAAAAAAAAAACGCCTGGGGGTTAAGGGTTGGAAAGTTCCAAATAGTGTTGGCGGTAAAAGGGTTAAAGTGTAACAGTTGTAATGTAAGAGCAAACAAGTGATTTTGGAATTCTAGAGGTTGATTAACTTGGCCGTTGTGGTTTACTAGGTACATTTGACATTTTTGTATCTTTTGCACAAGTTATCATGCTTCTAACAGACTGTATTTTTCTTTACACAAGAACATTGTTTCTAAAAGTTTTATCAGTTTTCCCCATTTTGCGCTGGTAAGAACGACTGCTGCTCGAACTCACGTTATGTTTTTCCCACAGGTTTATCGGGAAGCTGGTTTGAAACACAGTAAGCATCCTGAAGTTGAAGGACTGCTCTACGATAGACTTTGTCAGATTGGCAAGCACAAATTAAGAGATGACGTTCGAAGAATGGCACTTTCCATTGCCATTGGGGTAAGTTTAGTCTAATAATATAATTACCTCCGCCAACAAAGTTAGGAGGATATGTTTTGCTCCCTTTATGTGTGTTTGTGAAAAGCTTCTTGGCCACAATTTTAATCGAAGAGTAATGAAACTGGCATGGATTAACTTGTATAAAAAGCTAGAAATGATGAAGTTTTGGAATGTCAACGTCATGGACAAGCAAAATGTCCAATTCACGTAGTCTCACCCGTAAGTTTGCATATCATTGTCATGGAGACTTAAAACTTTTTTCATATATGAGTGTATGAAGATCCACTACAATTAAGACATGTTAAGGTCAAAAGTCTAGATCAAGGTCAAGAAATAAGCTGCCGTGGTGGAGTTCTGCGCTCTACTGAGTGCCCATATAGTTTTATTGTTTCTATACTCTTCAATGTTGGCAAAACATTACATGACAACAAGAAGAAATGCAGCCAAAGGCTTTAGACATATCTGTGGCTTGGCTGCTTTTCAATGACCATGCTGTTGATGAAGGGAGATTTTTGTCTGATTATTCACAGCTAACCAACCTAAGATGGATGGCCCTGACTAGCACAGCTTTGTTGATCATGGTGATATACAAACCCTTCCACCACGTTACGTTATCCCCACTGTTAATATGGAGGGATTTACTGAAAGTCAATGACAGGTGTAGATTAAATGTCACTTGTAAAGATTGAACAAGTAAAACAAGGGAAGAGAACCCGTTAGATTTGTTTTTTTCTTTTCAATTTATTATGCCTTGTAAGATATTAATTAAGGCACTGTCCATTAAAGTAAGACCATAAACTTCTGGTTAAGAGAATTTGCTTCAAGTCCCACAAAATGTTACAAATGCGTATATTGATATAAGATAGATTCATTATTACAATGAATGAATCTAACAGAAATCCGTATGGTGACGGTTGAGGTAGAGGCAATAGGGGAGTCAGCATATGAAGCTTTTTGGTGGATAACGGTGCAGGGTGGACTATGGGACCCTATCACTACTAACCAAACTTAACCGAGTCCCTTGTCAGGCAAGGAGGAGCAAAGAGAAAAAATCCCCCTTTTTTTTATGTTGGCTACCCCTAAAATTAGGGAAAGTGCTATGATAGATATATAGATAATTCTGATAATATTGATTTAATCTAATGAATTACTTTGTGATTTATTTCAGGTTAGAGATAAAGAATTCCAGCCAACGGTAGCATGGCTAGACAACTTTATGCGCCGGTTTTGTTTATCCAAGAAGAAAATGGGATTTCACAGTGTTGCGATGTTGAAGACGAAGGTAAAGGTAACTATTACAAGATATTTGAATTAGAAGTTTTAGAATTTTGATTCCTACATGAGACCATGACTTGTAAAACATTGGAAATAGATTTGCCTCTGATTCTCAACAAAAATTTTCTTTCTTTTAAAGGCTGCACAAAATACAACGCCAACAGAAACTGCATCGAATGAGAAGGTTACACAAGAGGAAGTGTTTTCTGCTCTTGGCTTCCCCAAAGACTTTACTGGTTTTGGAGAAAATCTTGAGCAAGGCATGGAAAATGGATCTTCAACTGGGTCTGCTGCCGGTGGAAAGACGTCTGGCGCCGAAAATGGGATTAGCGAGCCCAACGCTAAACAGGACGGCGGTGCGTCCGAAACCGGAGATCCATTAGTTTCGAGCGATCCTGAAACCAGTGCTTTAAACTCTACAAATGATAAGCCAAGCAATAGTGTGGATAAAGCGAGCAGTGAGGTCGAAGAAGTAGATCCACTTCAGATTGAGAACAAAGACGAGGACATGGAAGTAGACCCTCTTGGTGGAGATAAGGAATCAAAGGCTGAGGAGGATGATGTTGGTCGTGGTGATAAGAATAAAAAGAATGAAGATGTTAATGAAAAGCAAAAGGGAAAAAATACTGATGTTGATACCAAAGACAAGACTAAAGGAGACAATGAAGAGAAAGATACTGGGGAGGAGGTTGAACTAATGTCAGCAAGTTCCTCAAACCCAAAGGAAGAAGATGAAGGAGATGGCGCTACCTCTAACGGTTCTGATGAAAGTAAGTTATTTTTGTTAAGTGTAGATTTTGCAATAATTTTTCTTTGTTGGATGGGTATGACAACAGTTTTGTAAGAACTATCTGAGAAGAGTATAAACTGTCCTCAAGTAAAAATGGTAGTGGTAGATAACTGAACATAAAATTGATCAAGTAGAAACCTCTTGCCCTCAAGCAAAAATTGTATTTCAAATCGAGTCAAAATAGTTTTTCATACTGTATTCGTTGATTTGACATTATTTTGATGGACAGACTATACCTTATCGCACTGTTTGTATTGTCATTCGAGGTTGAGAACTATTTAGCTGTAAAATTGTGGGCATACAAAGTAATGGGCTGTACAGAATGAGGGAAAGGACTCCAGGCCTTGTCGTGCCTCAGAAATATAATGGTTAATGAATTGATGATACAGCAGGTCCTCAACTTGAAAAAAACTTCGGAGATACAACCACAAATCCAACTGAAATCATAAAATTTCAGATATTTTATCAATAGTTTGTATACTGTAATAATATAAAGAAATACTGGAATAAAACAGTATATCATTTATTAAAGTACAGAATGATATTTGCAATAACCCAATATTTATTTCATATGAAAAACAACTATTTGTTGAGTTTTGTAGCTGGAAATTGTACCCGTGGGCATCAGGTTAGACCTTCCCTTGGCCATATTTTAACAAAATTGGACTAGCAGACAGCTCTTGGAACTTATTATTAGTTCCGACACTCTACAAACTTGTAGCTATTTATTAGGGATTATCTTTCAGCGAAGCTGGAAACTAGTCATTAGGACTTTTAAGTGAGGTGGCAACTATCCAAATAACTAGCAGGTCCCCATGGTTCTCTTGGCCATTGGGAGATCACGTCGAGCTGGGAGGAGAGGATCCACGACCCGGCAGGACTTCTCTCAACGCAACAACTCAACAGAAAGACAGCTGGAGCAGCCTACATTGTGCCTGACTTTGTCAGCAAGAGGTGGACAGCCTATTCCCTTACCCGAAGGGTTCAGGGAACCACTAAGTAAGTTTGCTGGTGTTCCCATCTCTCCAGACAGACTTAAAAAGATCACCCTAGAGGACAAGCAGATGCCTGTTCAGATTGATCAAGGGAAGCAGCCTTCTTCCCCTCAGTTCCAGGTACCGAGGCAGCGTTCCCCAAGGTGGTGATTTCCACCACCAGGTCTCCCCAAGGACACTCCGAACCTTTTGATTGTGGGGAAACCCCCTCCAGACCACCACCAGAGGATGAGGAGCCTCCTGCAAGAGAGGTTCAGACCTCTGTGGAATGGCGAGGGCCTTCCAGACCTTCCCTGCTGGAGGAGTACCTGCCATCTCGCAGAGTCTAAGGATGCCAAGACCATTTCCCAAGAATTCCTAGGCATGAGCAGCTCTCCTGCAAGAGAGAGCTATGAGCTCTTCCCTTGGAGCAGCAGTTTCAGCAAGCGACATTCCCTCTGTTGTCGACCTCGACCCACTCCAGACTCTATGACTGAGAGCTTGGAGATGGATGATGACTTGGACTGGGAAAGATGACTATCTCCCTAGGGCTGCTAAGTCCCACTCTGAAGCTGAGCGAATCAAGTCAGAGTACTCTCTCTTAGCCTGCATGAGAGCCATCAGTGGGTCGGCTGTCCCTGAAACGGCGCCTCAGGAAGGCAAGGAAACGGTCTTGGACCATTTATATGATACCCAACGATCACCTACGGCCAGTGCAGCCTTGCCCTGGTCTAACGGACTGACAGTAGCCAGGAAGAAGGTGTTTTTTCATATCACTGGTTCTTCTAGCTCTGTTCGAGCTGGCTTGTCCTCCAAACTCCTCCTGCCTCCCTTTATCCAGCAGAGGAGATACTACGGGGTCACGGATGAGCCCTTTCCGGCTTTGTCTCTAGATCCATCCTTAGAGGCCATCTCGAGAGGCTTTTTTGGATCTCGCCGTCATTTTCGGCGTTTGAGATCCTGAACGTGGAGAAGGTTGTGAAGTATGTATGTCATGCAGGCTGCTTCGTGGCTGGATCTATGGTTGGGATTAGTGGGCCACCTCGTTAGAACCGAGGACTGGTCCAAGGAATCTACAAGGAGGTCTGTGGTGACCTTTCTCGTGTCGGGCACTCGCACCTTGGAATTCCTCTCCCACCAGGTTGTCAACCTATAGGCGAATGCAGTTCTTAAGAGGCAGGATGCTGTGATTGAGAGGTTCCAGTCAGGTCCCCATGGATGAGATTATTAGGTTCAGAAATTCCACCCTTGATGACTCGGCTCTGTTTAAGATGAAGAGGTCGAGAGGGCGGCTGATTGGTGGAGGAAATCCACCAAGGATTCGCTTCTATACAGGGCCTTAACATCCAGGTCCTGTGGTAAGGCTCCTCCACCTACCAGAAAATGGCCGCAATCTACCAAACCCTCGACTAGTAGGACAGCAGGGTCCTCGAAGAAGGTGTCAAAGCAGCCCTTTCCTGCCAAAGATCCTTAGGGCTCCAAACCATTCAGGAGGTAAGGGTGGTATGGGAAGTGGCAGAGGCCGCTCCCACCAGTGAGGGCAATCCTCTTGCCTGCCCACCAAGGTGGGGGTGATTCCTGCAATGCCGCTGGCAGATGCGGCTGCCGCATGGGGCCAATCCTTGGACATTCTCCACGATTTGCTCAGGGAATCACGTCCCGTTCATTCTATCTCTACCTCCACTAAGTCGGGATCCAGTTCCATCAAGCTCCTACACGAAGGCATCCGCAAAGGAGTTGGCCCTTTGGGCCAAAGTCCAGACCATGTTAGAGAAGGCCGGTCTCCAGGAGGCCCTTGACGGCTCCCCAGGCTTCTTCAGTTGACACTTTCTTATGAGACAGAGACCAGTCATCCATCTCGCGGCTCTTAACAAGTTTGTCCTTCATGCAAGTGCTAAGACCACAGAACTTTGTGTGCACTCTGGACCTCAAGGGTGCATACTTCCTAATCCATCTGTCTTCCAGGAGGTACATTATTTTTGGATCATACACGAGAACAGGCAATACCAGTTCAAGGTGCTGTGCTTCGGTCATTCCACAGCACCCCAGGTCTTTACGATGTGTTTGCCTTAGTGTCATCTTGGGCTCACAGGATCAGCATTTGTCTTCTAAGATAACTCGACGACTGGCTGATCCTAGTAGAGTCGGTGGTGACCCTTCTTCAACACTAAGACAGACTGCTTGAGTTTTTTCAGGATCTGGGCATCGTGATAAGCCTCGAGAAGTCATCCCTGCTCCCCTCTCAAAGACTGGTATACCTGGGTGTGATTGTACTGTAGACACCAACTTACAGAAAGTGTTTCCATGAGACGACAGAGTACACAGGCTGATGGAGGTAGCAAGCCTGTTCCTCATACGAGAAGAGCTTCCAGTCTAGAAGTGGTTGTGCCTTCTAGGTCACCTGGCATCCCTGATCTGTCAAGTGCCCTACGGCCGCCTTATAATTCTATCGCTTCAGTGGTAGCTCAAATCCAGGTGCACTCAACACACTGGCTCCCTGGGTACTTTAATTCCTATGGGACAGGAGCAACTGACGGATCTCCAGTGGTGGGTGACAGACGAGCGCCTGCGCCAAAGGACGGACCTTCTCGTCCCTCCCCAAGAACTAATGCTCTACACAAGTGCATCAAAAAAGGGGGAGGTGGGGGGGGCCGCACATGCTGCACCCCACGGACTGAGGGTTATGGTCCGAGTTCGAAAGGTACCAGCACATAAATCTCTTGGAGATGAGGGCATCCTTTCTGGCCCTGCAACAGTTCTTGGCTAATCACTGTGGTGTTGATGAGCAACAAGACCACAGTAGTGGCTACATAAACAAACAAGGTGATACCTTTTTGCAGCTCCTATGTCATCAAACAGTAGAGATGTTAGGTGGACAGAAGAAAATTCAGTGTCCCTATCAGATCGTTTTATTCCGGGCAAAATGAGTGTGCTTGCGTACAATCTGAGCAGAGCAACTCTGATAATGAGCTCTGAATGGTCTCTTTATCATCTTATAGCCAACAAAGTCCTGACTTTGTGGGGTTCCCCGACTGTGGGTCTGTTCACAATGTACCTGAACTTCAGGCTCCCGCTCTACTGTTCCCCAGTCCCAGATCCTCAGGCTCTCTAGCAAGATGCATTCCAACAATCATGGGACAACATCGACGTTTATGCCTTTCCCCCATTTTGTCTGATACGAAGGGTGCTCAACAAGACCAGAACATCCAACAACATCATGATGCTTATACCTCTGCTATGGCATCACGCTGAGTGGTTCCTCGACCTTTTGTAGCTCCTGACGGAGCTCCCAATAGAGCTCCCTCCACGACAAAATCTGCTCAGACAACCACACACGAATATCTTCCAAAAGGCAATAGCTTCTCTTCGACTTCACACCTGGAGACTATTCAGCATCACTCACAGAGAAGCTTTTCGCAGCAAGTGGCAAGAAGGATGTCCGGATACCTACGTAGATCCTCGGCATTAGTCTATCAGGCTAAGTGAACTGTCTTTCGTTGTTGGTGTTGTGGAAGGGGTATCTCTCCCCTCGATGCCACTATTCCAGAAATAGTGGAGTTCCTTGTATACCTTCGGGAGGAAAAGTTTCTATCTGTCTCGGCAGTGAAAGGCTAGTGCTTGGCCTTAAGCCTTGCCTTTTGACGAAAAGAAGTTGATCTTTAATTTTCGTTGGAGTTGTCTCTCCTCAACGAAGTTATGAGCTCACTTGCCCCCAGTTGAAAGTAAGGCCTCCTCCTTTGAACGTGGTTTGCGTCCTTCGGTCTCTGAAGGGTGATCCTTACAAACCATTACGCCAGGCAACAGATTGTCACCTCACTTTGAAGACTGTGTTTTCTACTCGTGATGGCTTCAGCCTAGAGAGTTAGTAAGATTCAAGATATTGCCCATTCAAGGGGTAGGGGCGAGGTGACGCTGTTTCGTCCCTGGGTTTATTGCTAAGACTCAAGATCTGGGAGTAGCGGATCCTAGATTTGGGCCCTTTCAGATTGCAAGTCTTCGTTCTGTAACTGATGATCCAGATTGACTGTTACTTTTCCCTGTGAGGAATTTGAGGTATTATCTTAAACGCACTGCAGCAGCCCGCCCCGAGTGTCAGCACAGGGAATGTCAACAGAAGGGTCATGAAGTTTACCGCCCACTACCTGCAAGACGTGACACTCGGGAAAATGGAGACGTTCTCCATTGGTCCTATGGTGGCTGCACAACAAATGGTTTAGAATGCCTCAGGCTCCTTGTTGGATGATTAGCAGATGGTTGAGGGCATAGGTTACCCAGATTAGTTTGGGATGAATGTGTAAGAATGACTGGCTCGCTCTCTATCTTCCCCTCTCTATCTTCCCCTCTCTTGGGGAACAGCACCATGGGTCTTTGCACGCTGGCCTCACCTATCTGCATGTAATACCCATTTCCCTTGTTTAACCTAATATAGTTTTAATACTTGTTTGCATCCCTGATACTCCCCACGAGTTGGGTATTGGAAACGGCTATGTTTTATATCAACATTCCTAATCAACTTGGAATATTAGCTAGACTGTCACCCTGCTAGTTTTTTTCACATGCACACAGGTCGCTCAGGCCACTATCTGTGCATTGCACGAAGTTTTTTTTACCAAGGTAGCAGGGTTTTCTCGGTTACAGGCCAAGCCTGTACAGTACGTGAAAACCCTTGGTCAATGACCAAGCCAGTGATCGGACTTCCACCCTCCTAATGGGGGGAATCACCCCTATTAAATAGTGTAAGGTTTGTAGTGTGTCAGAAAAAATGACATTTGAAAGTAATTTGTAGTTTCCCTAACGATACAAACCTGTACTTATTTATACAAATTGTTCTGCCATCACCTGTCTCTTATAAGTCCTGCCTGCAATAAAAAAGTGACTGTTTCACTGGTGTGTTAGTTAGGGTTGTTGCCACCTCACTTAAAAGTCTTCATGGCTAGTCTTCCAGCTTTGCCAAAAGATAATTCCAGATAGCTACAGGTTTGTATTGTTAGGAAAAATACAAATTACTTTCATATTTGAAATGTTTGTAAGTTGAGGAACATCTGTATGAATGCATTCCTTCCCTTTCCATTGATACCTTGACCCACTCTAAAATTCAGAACGAATGAGCAAGCTTCCAAATGCTTACTAGTAACTAAGTTTTTGGACTCCTGAACTTATATTCGTTTTTAAATTATGGTTAAAAATCGAAGACAGTAAAAGCGTGGGAAGACACTAGAGAGAATATTCAAAGTATGAGTAAATGGTTCATTTTAGTTGAAAGATATTCATAAGAACCTTTAGTGCTGCTTATGGTATGTCTTGCAAAGTTCAGTTATTTTTGGGTAGAATTGCTGTCTTGTAACTTCAGGTAGAATCCGAGTTTTCTGTGCTCTAAGCATGATTGTGCTGTTGAACAAAACTAGGACAAACCATGTCTAATTTGCACTCCATTATTATAGATCATGTATAATAGATATATTTTTTGAAGGTGAAGATGAATCTGAGAAGGACAAGGGCAAAAAGCCCAAAGTGAAGGAAGGTCCAGAGAATGATGAAGAAAAGAAAACCAGGGCCGAAGATGAATGCATTTTATATACAAAAGAAGAAAACAGATACTTCAAGAAGAATATTGAAAGTAAGTCGAGTCTTTAAGTTTTAAATAATCCCTGTGCAATATAATCCTGCTCAGTTTGTAACGAGTGAATTTTTGTGACACTTTTTTTTAGATTTCAGACCTTTAAGTACTATTCATCTTTTTATTTAAAGACCTGCAGAAGCGCCTAACATTGTCCGTGGTTCGCTGCTGCTCGTGCTTTGAGCAAGTGAATCATCAGCTTCCAACTTTAGTGTTCACTCACCCAGTGCTCGGAATATTCATTTGTAAGGTACGCTGCATCATTTTCTTGTACGATTATTTCCTTTTCATAGATGGAGACTTGTCCAAAATCTTATGGTCTGTTTAGGGTTTATTGCTTATGTTACGGAGTATTGTATTCATTTAGTTTGCTCAAGTAATTTCTGAGACATAAAATGCTTTACAGCGAGGGAAAGATAGTTTTTTTGTGTGCAACTGTATTTTCAAGTAATTTATTTAGAGCACTTGATTGTTTTGCAATGGGAGTTGTGAATCAGGACTGGCAAGTGGAGACCTAAATATATGACTTGAGGTTTAAAAGGGGAGATATAAATGCTAGTGGCAGCTGGAGGGCCACTTTAAAGAATTTGTCTCCATCAACATTACCCTGAACAAAGCTAAACTGGGTAGTGCCTTGTATATAAGACATGAAGATATTTTGTTAACCCTTTTACCCCCAAAGGACGTACTGGTACGTTTCACAAAAGCCATCCCTTTACCCCCAAGGACGTACCGGTACGTCCTTGCAAAAAAATGCTATAAAATTTTTTTTTTTTTCATATTTTTGATAATTTTTTGAGAAAATTCAGGCATTTTCCAAGAGAATGAGACCAACCTGACCTCTCTATGACAAAAATTAAGGCTTTTAGAGCAATTTAAGAAAAATATACTGCAAAATGTGCTGGGGAAAAAAATAACCCCCTGGGGGTTAAGGGTTGGAAATTTCCAAATACCGTGGGGGTAAAAGGGTTAACTGAGGTTCCTTGAGGGTCCAAACCCAAAACTCATCTACAGTAAAACACGCTTAGGTTGGGCCCAAACTCTATATTCAATCTGAAATTAGATAGATGTGCTTATTTAAGTAGTTTTTTAAATGGACCAAAAAAATATTCTTAGAATAATGCCTTGAAGTAAGCTGAGACAAGATATTTCATTTTATAAAGTTCAGTAAATTTTATTTATAATATGAGAGTTATAAAGATATATCATCATGAACAATTATTTTTAATTGAATTTACAGCGATGTATCCATTCCTATTTCCGCCAGTTATTGCTAGTTGGAATTTTTATTAAAAGCTACAATGGGTAGGTGGGATGCTTTAGATTTTAAGATTGAATAGCTCTTTAACTGTTCGGTTTTGTTGGATGTAAGAATTATTGGTTTCATGTTAAGTTGACCTAAAAAGGAAGGAGAAAGAATTTGCACTAACCATATCCTCTGTACCATGGTCTTCCACTGTCTTAGGTAAGAGATCTGTTGCTTGAGGGTACACTCGTGCACATTATTCTATCTTGTCTCCCTTCCGTTGTTTTCAGGTTTTATAATTTTTTATGAAAGATTTATTTTGATAATGTACGTGAACTTCACTTGTAGTTTTTCCTTATTTCCTTTCCACACTGGGCTATTTCCCCTGTTGGAGCCTTTGGGCGTATAGCATCCTTCTTTTCCAACTAGGGTTGTAGCTTAGCAAGTAATAATCAGTAGATTTTCAAAAGTTCAAACTTGCAGCAAATGTTTTTATGATGAACAGGCCTACATAAGTCCTTTTATAGTTTTTATATCAAATGTGTTTTAATAATGTTAATGTTTTTTAAATATTTTATTCTAATTTTCCATAACTTATATCGTTTATTTATTTCCTTTCCTCTCTGGGGTATTTTTCCCAGTGGGAGCCCTTGGGCTTATAGTATCCTACTTTTCCAACTAGGGTTGTAGCTTAGCAAGTAATAATAATAATAGAACTATATTTTTAAGTAGTATGATTTGATAAGGCCAATATGATATTTTATAACCAATTACACATTCATTTCAGCGATGCCGTAAGTACTATGGCAAAGGAAAATATCATAAAGATGACGACGGCTACGATGAATATTGCCGACTGTGCGCAGAGGGGGGCGACTTGCTTTGCTGTGAGCAGGAAGGATGTTATAATGGATTCTGTAAGGTAAGAATTTTTTTTTTTTTCTTTTTTTTGTTAAAAGGTATGCTTGAAATCTTGCTTGCTGTGTTGAAAGCGGCATTTTTCTCACAGTACTGTCATCTGTTGAGGTTAGAGAATTACTACGGTTTACAGACATCTATAGCTGTTACGAACCCTTTTTTTTTTTTTTTTTTATATATATATATATATAGAAGATCCATAAAATTTTAACCCCAAAACTTCAAATTAATAGAATTATTTTTATTCTGGAAGATATTTATTAACAGGTTTAGCTGTCTTATATATATATATATATATATATATATATATATATATATATATATATATATATATATATATATATATATATATATATCTATATATATCTATATATCTATATATATATATATATATATATATATATATATATATTTTATACATATATATATATATTTTATATATATATATATATATATATATATATATATATATATATATATATATATATATATATATTATAATTTGCTAAATGTGTCCCTCCTGTTCCAAATGTCTGCACTGGTCCTGTATGTGCAATGCACTGATGTGAAATCAATATAAGTCAAAAGATCAGATGACTTGGACTATATATTTTGAATGATACAACATACATTATTAACAAGTATGATATATCATTGATTCTTGTGTGCGTGAGACATATTAGTCTCATGCAAAGTGAGTATGTTGGTTAAGTTCATTATCTAAATAGAAATACATTTATGTTTTGTTGTTAATGTTTTCTCATATTGTTTATTTATTTCCTTATTTCCTTTCCGCATTGGGCTATTTTTCCCTGTTGGAGCCCTTGGGCTTATAGCATCTTGCCTTTCCAACTAGGGTTGTAGCTTGGCTAGTTATAATAATGTTCATTAAGAGAAACGCATCATATTAAGACGTGCATTGTCAATTAATGCGCTGGGTGTGGAGAAGAGGTCCAAGGTTAGGTCATCGGTAGTATAATGAAAACTCAACCTTAGCCGTAGCTTCCGAATGTTTTAGGAGACATAGTATTTAGTTTCACAATTCATGAGTGAAGCCAATATGCTGAGGTTAATGTTTCCTTGAGGTCAAGGGTCAAATTTTATTTGGATTTCATATTCCAATAATCAAATACCTAGAAATCCCAAACAAACAAATATAATACTCGACTTGGGAGCAGGGACCTCCAAAACGTGTGACATCTTCAAAAACACAAAATAACACAGAGCTATGAAAAACACATGTGAACCTGCACAGGTGCTTAGAAGGAATAATAGGAGAAGGATGGGGAGGGGGGGCCAGTAGCTGTAGAGAACGACACCTCGTAGTAATGGGGAATGTTGAGGAAGAAGACTAATTGGTAAGGGACCTCTGTTTGTGGTTTCACACACCCATGAGGGTGCGCGAGCTGGGTATATATTCCTGGCATTCCATGTAACTTTTTTCTCTGGTATATTTAGCAGTATTTATACCTTGGAAATGGTGCTTTAAGGAGCATTTCACGGAGCGACACAGGTTGAGCCCAGAAATAGATTTTTCCTTCGTCAAAATCCCTTTTATATGCAGAATAAGGTCAGTGTATAGGAATTTAAGTTTAGGTACTTTTTAGCTGGACCGTAAGAGTTTTCATGTGTGCCATTCATTAGTCACCAGTGATGCAGATTTTATTTGATCTAGGTTCCTGTTGGTGTTTTGCAGTTTTGTTCTCTTTACCTACAGTTAGTGAAGTATATTATAGTGATTTCTTTAAATCAATAGTATATCATAATGATCAATGTAGCATTTGGTTGGGCTGTGGTCTGACAGCTAAATATCCAACGATATATTTTAACCTCTATTTGAAGTTGACCTGGCTTATCAATGTCATTGTTTTCTCATGATACTGATAACATAATGTGGATTGTTTTATGGATTTAAAGTTACAGCCCTGAAGGTGTTCTTCAACTATTTTAAAAGGTGAAAGGTTAAAGGTGTCTGGTTTCAGTTCCAGTTCCATCAGAATAGATGCTCATCAGAACGTCAGCCGGGCAAGCCCAACTCCCCACTGTGGTGCCCTACCACAGCAGTAGCCTCCCCAGTAAACAGCTTAAACTCACAGCCCTGGGCGGGGATCGATCTCTCGCCACGCGAATGCGAGGCAAACACGTTACCACTGTACTAGTATAACTTTAATATAACTTTGTCCAATTGTAGTGGCAGTGAAGTAGATGATTTCTTGGCTGGCTGAGTTCATGTGGTACGTAAGACAAATATCTGCATGTGGTTTTTATCTCTGTAATGGTAGGTTCATTTTTAAATCGGTGATGATTGATTATAACGTCCGTCTTTTCTTTCAGCGGTGCATCAAGCGTGTCATGGGCCGGACCGAGCTAAGGAACGCCGAAAAGGCAAAGAACTGGGCTTGCTACGTCTGCAACAAGGAACCGATGATGGAGTTGAGAGCTCTTCACCGAGCGATCTTACAGAACCTGAAAGATGAGGAAGTAAAAAAGTCCAATTTATCAAGGTAATATTATTTGTGTTTGTGGATTTTGCTGGTTAGATGTATTTTTAGAGTTGGAACCTTATGTGAAAAAAGATGCCTCATTGCTGTTATATTTTAACCCTCTTGAGACCCTGATGAGTGCTACACATTTTGCCCTCAGAAATGTTTTTCTTACAAACACTTTAACCCTTTTACCCCCAAAGGACGTACTGGTACGTTACACAAAAGCCATCCCTTTACCCCCATGGGCGTACCGGTACGTCCTCGCAAAAAAATGCTATGAAAATTTTTTTCTTATATTTTTACTAATTTGAGAAAATTCAGGCATTTTCCAAGAGAATGAGACCAACCTGACCTCTCTCTGACAAAAATTAAGGCTGTTAGAGCAATTTAAAAAAACTAAACTGCAAAATGTGCTGGGAAAAAAATAACCCTCTGGGGGTTAAGGGTTGGAAATTTCCAAATAGCCTGGGGGTAAAAGGGTCAAGTTGTTATTTTCACATAGTCATGTTGATTTTCATTTTTGTACATTCTTGAACTACACAATTCATCTTCAAAATTATACCGTAATCGGCATTATGGTGAGAAATATTTTTTTTAGTAAGTAATCAAAGAAAAGTAATACTATGGACATAAGCTTTCAGTGTGTGATTCGCAAGCAATGAGCTGTAGCCATTACTTGGATCTTTCCCCCCCACTCCCGGCTGCACTTGGACTTACAATACAGGTGGTCTTCAGTTTAATCTTAACCCTTTTACCCCCAAAGGACGTACTGATACGTTTCACAAAAGCCATCCCTTTACCCCCATGGACGTACCGGTACGTCCTTGCAAAAAAATGCTATAAAAATTTGTTTTTCATATTTTTTTATATTTTTTGAGAAAATTCAGGCATTTTCCAAGAGAATGAGACCAACCTGACCTCTCTATGACAAAACTTAAGGCTGTTAGAGCAATTTAAAAAAAAATATACTGCAAAATGTGCTGGGAAAAAAATAACCCCTTGGGGGTTAAGGGTTGGAAATTTCCAAATACCCCGGGGGTAAAAGGGTTAATAGGTTCCAAGAAGCCGTTTGAAAGTCTAATTTGGTTAAGTTTTGGCCTAGGGTATGTGTGACATATCTCCCATGGGTACAATTTCCAGTTGCAAAAGTCAACAATAAGCCCATTTCATAGAAATATATTATTACAAATATTGTTTTGTTACTGTATTAGATTATATTGTTTTATTACAGTACAGTAGGGTCCCGAATTATGCGTGTTCGAATTATGCGATTCCCCATATAAACGGTCGGTAGTTTAAAAAAAAAAAAAAATTCTGCATAGCTGTTCGAAGTCTGCAAGTCAAGCACTACAAAATATATCACATCTATTGTCTTTTTAGGTATATTGGTAGCCCTAAATACTGTGCTTGATAATAAATGTTACCAAACGATATTTATCTTACATTTATTAACATAATTTCATAATAAATAGCCTCTTAAAGGATAAAATTCTATATCAACAATGAAATCAACTTTTAACTGTGCGAATCCAGCTGACAAAATGTAAACAGAATTGTTGGGCATTCTCGGCAATCTTTATCTTTCTCTAACCTTTCGATAATTTTAATGGTATTGTTAATGAAGGTATATTCAAGCATTATTTTTATTTTGTATAGAATATATAAAAGCTTTAGTTTTCCCTGTGGGTATTCAAGGTTTTCACA
>NC_090728.1:188675650-188696279 GCF_036898095.1 Palaemon carinicauda | reverse complement strand
AGGTTTTCACACGTAGGCTGGGTTTGTATATCGGCAGTGAATAGCGTAAATTTCGGTAACAAGTCGGCAACATTTTGTCATCTTCTAAACAGTATAGATTTGCTTTACAATGATTTGTTTTGTATAGTACAAGGTGTAATTATAAAATCCTCTGTCCGAGAGAGAGAGACTCTAATCTCTCTCTCTCTCTCTCTCTCTCTCTCTGTATGTGTGTAAAAAATAAAATCTTAGTTCACATATTACAACCTGAGTTTAAGAATGAAATTAACATGACTATTATTAGTTGCGGTGATCATTTCCTTGCTTCAAGTGGTACAAGAAACAAAAACATGGCATTCGATTACAATAGCTGATCTCTCTCTCTCTCCCTCTCCCTCTCTCTCTCTCTCTCTCTCTCTCTCTCTCTCTCTCTCTCTCTCTCTCTCTCTCTTCCCCCCCCGGTGTTATACAATACTTACATATACTGTGGATGAAGAACCCAAAATAGGTTTTATTAACAAGCGTCAATTAAATATAAAACAAAAAATTTATACCAAGTATAAATCCATTCCAATCGTAGCTTAAAATATGACATCCGATTTCGTCAGCAAACCACTATTTTTAGGAAACTTCACTTTATTCTAGAAAATTGCTACTATTTAAATAGTTAGTTGTGCTTTAAAAAAACCCTGTACTTTTGTTTTAAATTTTGGAAATGTTTTATAAATCGAGTAATGCCGTCTTATTTTTGTTTAACTTTTGGCTGTGATCAGATCAGCTGGTCTAGCTCTCGCTCTCAAGAATATGAGCGTACGAATACAATAACAAAGCATTGTTTATACCATTTCTTAACTTATTCAAACCATCTATACAGTTAATATTACACAAGCACCAATGTCTTATAACCTATCATATTTATTGTTTATTACATTTAAAACCATCATCTCTCTCTCTCTCTCTCTCTCTCTCTCTCTCTCTCTCTCGCTCTCGTCTCTCTCTCTCTCTCTCTCTCTCTCTCTCTCTCTCTCTCTCTCTCTCTCTCTCTCTCTCGCTCTCTCTCTCTCTCTCTCTCTCTCTCTCTCTCTCTCTCTCTCTCTCTCTCTCTCTCTCTCTCTCTCTCTCTCTCTCTCTAAATATTTGTTGTTTCACAAAGTTTTATTAAAAATCAAGCATAATTCAATTTTCCTTACTTCTTCAATCTCGCACCTTCTCTATCATATCGAACGTTCTAGCGGTAACCTAATTGTTCGATGACTTTAAAAACCGGCCTGGGACTTTCTTCTTCTTTTACCTTTTTTTCCAAATGGTTCCATAATTGAGGTGGGTACAAGTTGACTTATAACTGCAGCTAAGAAAAGTATTTTGGATATGGAAAGGACAATTATCTTTCGTAACAGTTTAGAATTATCGTAAATTACCCTACTGTTAATAGCGGCTCTTTGCTATTGTTGATTAAACGTATAAAAAAAAAGTTTTCCTGCTTTGCTACGATTTTAGGAATTTATATGGATACGGTAAGTAAAATATTTGTAATAACATAATGTTTACTAAATGCTTTTAATATCAATAGTTATCACTTTGATCATGTGTGTTTAATGCGTCCGTTTGTTTATTATGATCGAAGATAGAGCGTACAGTAAACAAATGGAAGGCTTCCGTTTCAGGCGGTGTCATAAAGGAAAACGTTTTTTCATTTATTTCGAAGTTCTAAAATAAATTAAGTAGAACAACATTGGTAATAACAAAATCATCATATAAAACTAACCTATACAAAGATGTGTAAATGCGTTCGTTTCTTCGTTATGATCAGAGATAAACGTAAACAAAACATTGGTCGTCATTTTTCATTGTGCTTTTTGGCGTGTTTAGGAAACTCGTGATATGAAATCTTTATTTTGATAATTTAGGATTTTCAATCATACAACAAAAGCTACTCTATACTGTGATGGTTTTGCTATTCACCAGTTGTCTTATACAATAGATATGACAAACATTAAAATTTGTCTGTATTTTTGGTCCTGTTATAACTAGAAATATACTGTACAGTGTTTACACACATCCTGGTTGTAACTTTAACCTTTTTTTCAAGTTATTAGAACTTTAAAGTATATTAAATGTTTGATTTATTTACAAAAACAATTTGATAGTATAAAATAATACAGTATAGTATATAGAAAGTATCGGAAATGGATGGTAAACACGTTTGAATAGGCAAGTTGCTGGTTGCCATGGCCCAAATGTAATTATTTCTGTTAGTTGTGTGTTTCGAAATATGCAATTTTCCATTTATACGAGGTCATTGATCGACCAAATTCTCGCATAATTCGGGACCCTACTGTATTTAGTTATCCTATTACAGCATACAAACTTTTTATACAATACAGTGAAACCTCCAGATACAAAAGTTTCTGTAAATGAAAAACTCATTTTATGAAACAACATACAAAGATTTTTTTTGCCTCATATTATGAAAAAATACACAAGATACAAAACAAAATTTTGTGGTTAGGTTTCGTATATTGAATGATTCAAATGTATTTGGCCTTATTTCATCATATGAAAAATTTATATTACGAAAGCCACTCCGGAATGAATTTTCTTATCCCGAGGTATTGGCCATGTTGAGAGAATGGAAAATGGCTGTCTGCTAAAGAAGGTGATGAATGCAAGAGTTGATGGGAGAAGTACAAGAGGAAGGCCAAGGTTTGGGTGGATGGATGGAGTGAAGAAAGCTCTGGGTGATAGGAGGATAGATGTGAGAGAGGCAAGAGAGCATGCCAGAAATAGGAATGAATGGCGAGCGATTGTGACGCAGTTCCGGTAGGCCCTGCTGCTGCCTCCGATGCCTTAGATGACCGCGGAGGTAGCAGCAGTAGGGGATTCAGCATTATGAAGCTTCATCTGTGGTGGATAATGTGGGAGGGTGGGCTGTGGCACCCTAGCAGTACCAGCTGAACTCAGTTGAGTCCCTTGTTAGGCTGGGAGGAACATAGAGAGTAGAGGTCCCCTTTTTTGTTTTGTTTCATTTGTTGATGTCGGCTACCCCCCAAAATTGGGGGAAGTGCCTTTGGTATATGTATGTATGTATTACTGTACCTGAAACATATGATTTCTGTTGGATTTGAGTTTGTCTCTGAATGTTTGTTAGTTTAGTTCTGTACCTCCATCTCCTCTTCATTTCTCCCATACTGTGGTCCAACCCTTTTCACTTTCACTTTCTACCGGAGCTGCCTGGTTTTCGCCAGCTCCACATGGGTACTAATTGGCCTCGCATACCCCATGGCCCAAACATAAACCCAATTCCTTTCCCCATTCTTAAGCGGGGTTTACACGGGCGAGCAGCTCGTCGAGCCTGGCTCG
Organism: Palaemon carinicauda; assembly: GCF_036898095.1. NCBI lineage: Eukaryota > Metazoa > Arthropoda > Malacostraca > Decapoda > Palaemonidae > Palaemon > Palaemon carinicauda. Next base: position 188,692,940 of record NC_090728.1, on the reverse strand, counting down.
ACAACCCTGTGTTTGAATTGATGTTCGAGCGTGTAAACGGGCTATTTGGTTGTCGAACGGCTCGATGAAAGTCAGGCTCATCTTGACTTTTGTGGGCGGAGCTACATTGTTTGACGAGCGGTGTGAACGAGTGTCGAGCATCGAACCTCAGTTGTTATTCAAACCTGCTCGAGGAAACATCATCAAAGAAATGAATAATGGCTACCATTAATGAAAGCAAGAATGAGAAGGAAGTCGTACTTTGATTTCTTACATACATATCGGGCTCATCCAGCTTTAAGGAAAGTTAAATCAAAAGACTATTACAATAAAGTAGCCAGAAACAAAGGAATAGCGGCTCTGCATGAAATATTGAAACAACTAATTTTAAAGCCTTAATTTTAAAGCAATAAGCAAGTTGGTGTGTGAAAATTTCTCTCTTTATAGTAGCCAATCCTTCGTCCACTTTGATCTTTTTTTTTCCTTCTTAGTGCCACTGCTAAAGCAATGGCTATCAAATCGTCCTGGTCGAGAGACATGTTAACGTTGTTTTAGCACGAGGCACACTGAGGCTCGATGTACTGTCTGAAAGCTCTTCGAGCCGTTCTACAAGTAGGTTCGACAACCGGGCTTGGCGAGCTGCTCGGCCGTGTAAACCCGCCTTTAGAGTCACTGAGGATTAGAAATTAATTTGTTCTTAATTTCTTTTATTATGGTTGAAATAAGTAAAGTATGAATCTGTTTACATATAAATTTGTCAGCAGTTTTCCTCTCACTGTGATGTCATATAGAAAAATTCAGACTGAAATATTTATGATATTTAGTTATTTTATTTTGTAAATTTCTTTCAGTTCTTGAAATAAATTTTAGTATAGTCTTTTAACATTTAACCAGCCTTTGTAAAAGCATTTTATATTCTATATGTAAAATGTTGAGTACTCTATCATGGGGCTAAATAGTTATAATGACAGCCACTAGATTTTATGAACCATATTGAATTATTATTGTATTTTTGGTTTCATTTTAGGAAAGAGTTACACTCCAAAGAAATCAAGAATAAATTTGCCTTGTTAAAGAAAACCATGGTAGAGAAAAAGCAGAAGCAGGTTGTGGTCAAAGAGGAGAATGCATCGGCATCTCGAGAAGAGTCTTGGTTGAGAGACGTCATCAACAATCTTTCGGAAATGCTTCAGATTTGTTTTAGTAATGTAGAAAAGATTGAAAGCGTCTGGGTAAAGCATAAGTACTCCGAGGAAGCCACTAAAAAGACTGCTAGTCGCCTCATTAAACAGCTCGATGCAATGCAGCAGAATTTTCTGCTAATGAAAGAAGATGTGGTTTTACATGGAGGAGAGTCGAGTATTAATGAGAGTATGAATGAAAGCGTTGAAGGTGGTTCGTCTGATTCAAAGGAAGTGACAGAGTCTAAAAGTAAAGATGGGGCCAGCAAAGTCGGTGACCAATTCGAGTGTATAGAAAAAGAGGGTGACATTGGAAAATCTGCAGATGGAAGCAAGAAGAAAGAAAAATCCAGAAATAAAAAGAATGAGAGTGAGGAGACGGAGGATTCTCCCAAAGAAAGTAAAGCAGAAAGTGGTCCAAATGCTGAGGGAAATAAGGAAGCTCTCAAGGAAGAAGAAAGTCCTCCAGACACTGAAGAGGGAGTTGGTGGCTCAGATGAGGGAAATTCTAATGAAGCTACTAGTTTAGAAAAAAAAAGGGGAAGAGGTAGACCAAGAAAGCCTGTGAGTGATGGAAGAATTGGTAAATATAGAGAAGAGGAAAGTACTGACAAGGATGATAAAGTGGATGACAAGGATGATAAAGTGGATGACAAGGATGATAAAGTGGATGACAAAGATGAAAAAGTGGATGAGAAAGTGAATGACAAAGATGAAAAAGTGGATGAGAAAGTGAATGACAAAGATGAAAAAGTGGATGACACAGATGAGAAAGTAGACGACATAGATGAAACACCAAGGAGAAGAGGAAGGCCAAAGAAGTCTGCTTCTTTGGAGTCGAAAAGTACCGAAGAAGAAGAAACTAGCAATGGGGATGAGAGAACATCAAGAAGTAAATTGAGGAAGTTAGATAAAGATGATGACAAAGGCAAAGACACCAATAATTCTGTGCAAAGCTCTGAAGACGTGCCAAAGAGGAGGGGCCGGTCAAAGAAATTAGTGGAGAACCCTGCCGACGGTGAAAAGGAAAAAGACGATACACCAAGAAGGAGAGGTAGACCACGGAAGAGTCTCCCTGGTGAAGAGTTGGAAGTATCGGAACCCATGAGTAAAGAAGATAATGGAGATGAGGCTAATGATGATGCTAGTTCCACGGAGGTATGTGACGACATCGATGAATCCAACATCCCGGCATCGTCTAATGAAATGGATGATGATAATGGTGACGCAGATGAGGAGGAGGAAGATGGCAAAGAGGAGAAATGTGAATCTCCCAACGTAAAGGATGTAAAAAAGAAATCAACTGGCAAAGTCGGAGAGGATGTAGTTAAGACACCGAAGAAAGGTGTTGAGGATTCTGACGAAGATGATAAGAGTAAAGGTACTAAAGAAAAGTCAGTTGTGAACAAGGAAATTAGAAGTTCTCCCAGGAAGGGTAAAAATAAGGAGGATGATGATGGTGATGGCAATGCTAAGGAATCTGAAGAGAAGAAGAGTAGTGATGAGACTAAAGAAAAGGCAGAAGGCAAAAAGTCCCCTAGAAAGGGTAAAAAGAAGGATAAGGATGATGACAGTGAAGAGAGTGCCAAGGAATCTGAAGAGGATAAAAAGAACAAAGATACTAAAGAAAAGGCAGAAGGCAAAAAGTCCCCTAGAAAGGGTAAAAAGAAGGGTAAGGATGATGATGGTGAGGACAGTGAGAAGGAATCCGAAGAGGATAAAAAGAACGAAGATACCAAAGAAAAGGTAGAAGGCAAAAAGTCCCCTAAGAAGGGTAAAAAGAAAGGTAAGGATAATGATAGTGGTGACAGTGAGAAGGAATCCGAAGAGGATAAAAAGAACGAAGATACAAAAGAAAAGGCAGTAGGCATAAAGTCCCCTAAGAAGGGTAAAAAGAATGTTAATGATGATGATAGTGGTGACAGTGCCACAGAGGAAGTAACAGAAAATGGTAAGATGAAGAAAGGCTCAAAATTATCCCTAGCAAAGAAAACCACAGTGGAGGAAACTGAGAGCGATAGTTGTGATGAGAAAGAAAGTAAGAATGAGGAGAAAATTGATAAAGGTAAAAAAGGAAAGAAAAGCGGGAAAGTAAAGAAAGAGGAAGAGGAGGATGGTGAAACTAAAGTCAAGAAAGAGAAGAGTGGGAAGGAAGCGGTAGACAAGAAAGATGGTAAAAAGAAAAGGAAGAGAAAGGATAGTGGCGGTAGTGTAACGCCAGAAGAGGTATTATTAAAACGCAGCAAGAAAAAATCCGAGGATAGCGGCAGTGAGAGTGTGGACAGTCTTTTGGGTATTGGTTCAGACGATTCGGATGACAATAATAAAAGGAAGAAGAAGCGTGATAGTGGCGATGATTCGTATATGAAACAGAAAAGAAGGAAAAGCAATTTGAAGAAATTGTCCAAAACAGAACGTGAATTGAAGAAGAAGAACAAAGCAGCTTTGTCCTCTTTGTTAAATAGTAATTCAGAAGAGGATAGTGACTCTGAAGGGGGTGAAGTGAAGGAAAAGGGAAAGGTAAAGAAAGGGAAGGCGAAGAAGAATAAAGAGAGCGGTGGTGAGTCAAGCGACACTGATATTTCAGTGGATGGATTTAGGAAGAAAGGTAAAAATAAGGGAAAGAAATCTGGATTAAATGATAATGAAAAAGCCAAGGATGCTCTTCTGGAAAGCGAAAGTAGCGATAACTTAGATGAGAAGCCAAAACCTAAATGTAAAAAGAAAGTCAAGCCTTCGAAGGGGCCTAGGAGTGCCGATGAAGCTCGGAGACATCGGCTCAGAAGTCTAAGGGCGAAGCTCTCGGAGGAAGAAAGAGAAAAGCTCGAAAAGCAGCAACTGGATGGAAAAGCTGTTGTACCTGTTGAACCGATAGACTCTGACCTCCTCACGGCTTTGGAGGAAGGTGGTTTTGTCGATATCACGGAATATCCGGACTTGGTTGCCAAGCTTGAACAAGATCAAGACACGTATGATGGCGATGCAGAGGAAGAAGATTCTGATCGGGAATTCTCCAAATTGATGAAGTAAGTTTCCAGCTTTGTATTGAGTCGTTATTGCGGGAAGAATGTTGATTCGCAAGGATTTCCAGAATTGTATGATTGATTCATTTTTATTACTATACTGCTTGAATGTTGGCTAAAAGCAATTTTTGGGAAAGATATATAGTTGGTCAAAAATTTTCATAAACTGCTTTGTTTTAGGTTGTCGTTTGAGTTTTGAACTTGATGTAATGATTAATATTTAATGTATAGAATTGCAGATTTTTTCTTTTTTTATCTATTACATTTGTTTTTTTTTATACTAAATATGGGGATTCAGCATTATGAAGCTTCATCTGTGGTGGATAATGTGGGAGGGTGGGCTGTGACACCCTAGCAGTACCAGCTGAACTCGGTTGAGTCCCTTGTTAGGCTGGGAGGAACGTAGAGAGTAGAGGTCCCCTTTTTGTTTTAGTTTCTTTGTTGATGATGGCTACCCCCCAAAATTGGGGGAAGTGCCTTAGTGTATGTATGTATGATAACTTATGCATTTTTAAGATTGTAAATTCTTTTGAAACGTATGTTTGTATGAGTACTATATATCAGAGGAAGGAATTTTCTCCAGTTTAGTGAATACTGACGTACATGAATGGTTCAGACAGAAAAGTAACCCCATGTTGGAAAAAAAAAGCTTTAGAATACAGTTTAACATCGCTCATTGTCGGAGAATAATCACAAAACCAATCCAATTGGGGAGGGTGGCCTGCTGAATGTGTTATCAAACGATTAACCACAATCTTGGTAGTTACCTTTTCCAACAAAGTTGGAAGGAAGTTTTTTTTTTTTTTTTTTTTTTTTAACAGCTTCCTGGCCACAATTATAATTTTAGAGTAATGTAACTTGCAGAGGTTAACTTTTGGAAAAAAGCTGGAAATGATTAAATTCTGGAAGGTCAAGGTCACACAAATGTCCAATTTATGTAATCAGCCATAAGTTTGGACATCTTTGTCACAGATACTTCAAACTTTTTTGATATTTGAGTGTATGAAATTGCACGCGAATTGATACATGTGAAGATCAAAGGTCAAGGTCGAGAAATAAGCTGCCGCGGCGAAGGTCTGCGCTGTACTGAGTGCCCTTCTTATTATAGTCAAGTTTGTTATAATTTATAAATTCATTTAGTATAGCTGTTTATGTATTAAATATTAAAAAAACTAAATCAAGATTTTATCAGTAACACATAATAAAAGTTCTAATTAAATACAAATTTTTTCTCAATATGTTCAAGAGTTTGTGTGATGTCGAAAATTTACAATATGGCATTTTTTTTCATATGGTAAACAAATGTAGAATCTTTTTTTATGATTGGAGAGCTGCTTAAAAGGGCAGTTGTTCCAACACAGAGTACTTACTTAGAACTACTTTCTTAGGAGTTACTGGTAACTCTTCCCAACCGACCAGAATTTTGTGTAGTTTACCCTATTCCCATTTTCTATGGGTGACCTCAGGCGGAGTTATATGCGCCCTGAGGCGACCCGGGGTCAGAGAGCGTGCTAGTTCAGGTTGTGCTCCTCTGTAAGTTTTTGGTCACGACGTGATTCACATCTCGCCGTGCTCTCTCTTACCCAGTGCGACCCTTTTGTGTTTACCACGTGGTTCCTGTGCCCGTATCCTTACCCCTTTCCCTTGTGTCCTTGTGTCTCTTGGTGTTAGTGTTTTCATTATGGAGCATCCACGCTGTTGCCCTGGGCCTGTGGCCGGTAAGTCTTGTGGGGCTTTCCTTTCGAAGCCCGAGGTTGACCCACACTCGCGTTGTTCGAATTTACAATATGGCATTTTTTTTCATATGGTAAACAAATTTTGAATCTTTTTTTTTTTTTTTTTTTATGATTGGAGAGCTGCTTAAAAGGGCAGTTTTCAATATTAAACTTACCCGATAATCATGTAGCTGTCAACTCCGTTGCCCGACAGAATTCTATGGAGGGATACGCCAGCTATCACAATACTAGAAGGGGGTGTATTTACCAGCGCCACCTGTGGCCAGGTACTCAAGTACTTCTTGTTGACACCTCCTCAATTATTCCTCTGTCGTGCTTCCGGCAAGACGTTCTGGGATACGCTTATGTTCTTGGAGTATTTTCACGACTTTGGTGAAGTATTTCTCTTTGATTTCGGCTGTCGCTTTACTGGAAACTTCTATATTAGCTTAGTTAGCTTTTGGAATTAATTTGATTAATTATGGTGACGAGAGAGTATGAACTCTCGTTCACCTTTCAATGGCCGACCCTTCCCTTAGACGGAAGTGTTGGTGTCTAAGAGAGTATTGACTCTCTTTCTTAATTTTGCTTAACAAAAGTTATAGATTTATTTTATATCTCTCCGCCTCTTTTAGGCCTCTTCGATTAACTTCCTTTTATTATAAACTCATTAAAATTAATTTTTATATTTGTTTATTTTCGACCTTCCTAATAGTAGGCGGTCTTTTACCGAAGTTAATAACTTTGAGCCCGTCATTTCGGTTTTACCTGTTAACATATTATGCTATTTCCGCCACAGAGTTTGAAAGATTTTCTTTGACAGTCTCGTACTGTTTTCAAAGTTGAACTAACGTTTTGTTTTGTCTCTGCAGTTGTTGACGTTCAGAACGTTCAACTTGCACTCTATCGTTACGATAGAGAAAGAATGTTCACGGTTTCACGTTGCAGTAAGAGTAACCGTGTCTAGCGTTTTGTTCATTCTTTCTTAACTTAATGGTTTTGATCCTAATAAAGGAACTTTTCAGTTTTTTCCTTTAACAATAATATGTTTTAACGATATATATGATTGGGCTCTTCTCTCAGGTTCTAAGTCAAGAGAGAGAGAGAGAGAGAGATAGAGACGGAGGGAGAGAGAGGATAAACGTTTCATTCAAGCCTGCCAGGCGTACGAGTAACGTCGTTATCGTTTTTTGCTCTTCTCCCTAGTCTCTTTAGGGGAAGAAACTAAACGTTTCTAGAGTGATCTAGTGTTTAGTCTCTTTCCAACCACTGAATTATCTTTCATTAGATTTTTCTGTTACATTGTAATTCTGTTTTCGCAATTACTAACTTTGAGAAAGGATAGAATTGCGTATTTCAGGTACAAACCACTTAAAGTTTCGAGTTCAGTGAAATAAGTGCAAACAGAAATCAAAGTGATAAGTGATTAGTGCGTGAGGGTACTTTTGTGCGCGCCAGTCGTCCTCCCAGTCCGGGACCTCTTGCAAGCTCCCAAGCCCAGGGGAGAAGCAATGTCGAAGGGCATAAGGGTTCAGCAGGCCTTGATCGGCGCACAGAAGTATTCTCGGTGGTTGTGGGCGTGTCTTACCGAGACCGTCACTCCCACCCGCAGACGATTGAGCCCTTATTTTGCTCGTCTGCAGAAGAGATTAGGGGAGAAAATAAAGGCAGAGTAACGCTGGTCTCAGGTCTCAAGACCTCTTAAACGTTAAGTCCAGACCTATGCCAGACGTACGAAGTTAAAGTTCACAACCCGAATGCAGTCATTGGGTTAGCTCTGACTCTCCTCAGTCATCAGTTGATTACACTCCGCCTAAGAGGAGTAAGGTTCTGCCACAACAGATCTCTGCTGTTAAGGCTTTACCTCAGCAGAACTTAGTGTCTGCCGACCCCAAGTTAACTCTACTGCAGTCCATACAGTCACCTGCCAGGCGTACGATGTTGTGAACTCTACTACAGTCCATGCAAGCACAGCTTTCGGACTTGATGCGTGAGTGTCGGGCTGAGAGTGTTGCTCCTCCGCCTCCGCCTACACTCCCTCCACCTACACTCCCTCCACCTGATCACAGTACCATCTGCCAGGCGTACGATGTTGTGGACTCTACTACAGTCCATGCAAGCACAGCTTTCGGACTTGATGCGTGAGTGTCGGGCTGAGAGTGTTGCTCCTCCGCCTCCGCCTACACTCCCTCCACCTACACTCGCTCCGCCTGATCGCAGTACCACCTGCCAGCAGTTCCACCTGCCAGGCGTACGATGTTGAGCCACGTGCTGAGTTTGCTGTTCCCTGTGGTGTTCAGCCTCCGCCTTCCTTAAGGCAACCTTTACATTGGGATCAGGAGGATTATTCCTCTCTTCCTCCGCCTCCACTTGCTGCTCCACCAGTGATGCAACACTCGGTTGAGGTACAACAACCTCTCCCGTCCATGAGTCAGTCTCCTCAGCTCTCGCTGCAGCGAGCTCAACCCTCCACAAGGCAAGCACCACAACACCTTAGCCTTGCGCCTCAGGAGCCTCAGCTTGCGAGACATTTACCTTGTTCTGCGCAGCCTCTTCCTCATCGCGCTCCGCTCACACCACAGGAACTGGAACTTGCTACTCCGCTTCCGCCAACCGCTCAGCAAGCGCAACCCTTGGGTTCAACCACTCATGCTAGGAGTCAGCCTCCTCCACCCATGCGCCTTCCTTCTGCTTGTCTTTTATTCAGCCTTTGCAGACTGAGCCTCAGGTGTTCCCTCATCGGAGTCTTGAAGAGGAAACCACAACTATTGTTGTTCCAGCTCGTTCTGACTCTGCTGTTCAGCATACCTTACCTCCATTTTCATACCATGGTTTAAACCCCATGCAAGCATGCATAAAGCACTCTAGCACTGGTCATGGAATTTCTGAGAAATGTTAAACGCCATGCACACGCTCTGCTTTCCTTACAGCAGGCTCTGCTTACAGCAGGCTCTGCTTACTACATGCTCAGCATACAGCATGCTCTGCATTCAGCATGCTCTGCATACAACATGCTCTGCATACAGCATGCTCTGCATTCAGCATGCTCTGCATACAACATGCTCTACATACAGCATGCTCTGCATACAGCATACTCTGCATACATCATGCTCTGCATACCTTACCGCATGCTTCTCAACACATCTTGGGTGGTTGCCAACTCACTAGACTGTCAAGCAGTTTCTTAACGTTGCCTTCTAGTCTGCTGCTTTTGCACCAGTGAACCCTCACTCAGAGAACTTAGCTTTTCTAGGATAAGGTCCCTGTAGATGAGAAAGTTCTTTTCTCCCTCCTTCTGATATTCCCTTGAGGACTCTGTCATTTGGAGGGAGCCTTTAGCTGCATAACCTCTTATGGACTTTTATTTAAGCATAACATGCTTACAGGGAAGGTAATGGTTCCACTTCAGCCGCTAATCCCGTCTGTTACCACACCTGCTCCCATAGACCTTGAGCTGTGTTGCATGACATGCAGTCCAAGCTTAGTCCTTGTTAGAGAATTTTTTGTTTACGGAGTCAATGTGTCACGGGGAAGACGTTCAACAACCAACAGAAGGGACTTGTTGTGACGCAGTGCGGCAACCTCAGCAACCCGTTAAGGAGTTGTCTGTACGACCCAGACAGTCTAGACAGATTCGGGTTGTCACTGTACTTCCTCGCTTGCCCATGATTGACAGTTTACAGACTGTGCAGCAGTATCATGATCTTGTGTCCGGCTCCGTCAGACGACTGGCTTTTAAGAGCTCCCACAAATCGTCGCTGTCTGGAGATTTTCAAATGGACTATGGATCTGACCAAGGAACTGGGCCTCCTGGTCAATTTTGAGGAGTCTCAGCTCGTTCCATCCCAGACCATTGTCTCCTTGGGTATGGATCTTCAGAGTCGAGCTTTTCGGACTTGTCCGTCGGCCCCAAGGATCTTCCAAGCCCTAGAATGCATCCAGAGCATGCTGAGAAGGAACCGATGCTTAGTCAGGCAGTGGATGAGTCTAACAGGGACACTTTCATCGCTGGCCCTGTTCATCGAGTTAGGGAGACTCCACCTCCGCCCCCTTCAGTATCATCTAGCTGCTCACTGGATAAAGGACATGACGCTAGAGACGGGTTCAGTTCCTGTTTCCGAAGAGATGAGGTCTACTCTAACGTGGTGGAAGAACAGCATTCTTCTCAAGGAAGGTCTACCATTGGCTGTTCAGACCCCCGACCACCGTCTCTTCTCGGACGCATCGGACACGGGCTGGGGTGCGACACTGGACGGACAGGAATGCTCGGGAACATGGAATCAGGAGCAAAGGACACTTCACATCTATTGCAAGGAGTTGTTGGCAGTTCATCTGGCCTTGATAAACTTCAAGTCCCTCCAGCTTAACAAGGTGGTGGAGGTGAACTCCGACTACACCACAGCCTTGGCTTACATCTCCAAGCAGGGAGGGACTCATTCGAGGAAGTTGTTCGAGATCGCAAGGGACCTCCTCATTTGGTCAAAAGATCGAAAGCTCACGCTGGTAACGAGGCTCATTCAGGGCGATATGAATGTCATGGCAGATCGCCTCAGCCGGAAGGGTCAAGTCTTCCCCACAGAGTGGACCCTTCACAAGAATGTTTGCAGCAGACTTTGGGCCCTGTGGGGTCAGCCAACCATAGATCTATTCGCTACCTCGATGACCAAGAGGCTCCTCTTGTTTTGTTCTCCGATTCCAGACCCAGCAGCAGTTCGCGTGGATGCCTTTCTGCTGGATTGGTCCCATCTCGACCTGTATGCATTCCCGCCGTTCAAGATTGTCAACAGGGTACTTCAGAAGTTCGCCTCTCACAAAGGGACACGGCTGACGTTGGTTGCTCCCCTCTGGCCCGCGAGAGAATGGTTCACCGAGGTACTGCAATGGCTGGTCGACGTTCCCAGGACTCTTCCTCTAAGAGTGGACCTTCTGCGTCAACCTCACGTAAAGAAGGTACACCCAAACCTCCACGCTCTTCGTCTGACTGCCTTCAGACTATCGAAAGACTCTCAAGAGCTAGAGGCTTTTCGAAGGAGGCAGCCAGAGCGATTGCCAGAGCAAGGACGACATCCACTCTCAGAGTCTATCAGTCTTAATGGGAAGTCTTCCGAAGCTGGTGCAAGGCCAATGCAGTTTCCTCAACCAGTACCACTGTAACCCAGATTGCTGACTTCCTGTTACATCTAAGGAACGTAAGATCCCTATCAGCTCCTACGATCAAGGGTTACAGAAGTATGTTGGCAGCGGTTTTCCGCCACAGAGGCTTGGATCTTTCCTCCAACAAAGATCTACAGGACCTCCTTAGGTCTTTTGAGACCTCAAAGGAACGTCGGTTGTCCACTCCAGGCTGGAATCTAGACGTGGTCCTAAGGTTCCTAATGTCATCAGGATTTGAACCGCTCCAATCAGCCTCTTTTAAGGACCTCACATTAAAAACTCTTTTCCTCGTGTGCTTAGCAACAGGTAAAAGAGTAAGTGAGATCCACGCCTTCAGCAGGAACATAGGTTTCACATCTGAAACGGCTACATGTTCCTTGCAGCTCGGTTTTTTGGCTAAAAACGAGCTTCCTTCCCGTCCTTGGCCTAAGTCGTTCGAGATCCCAAGCCTGTCCAACATGGTGGGGAACGAACTGGAGAGAGTACTTTGCCCAGTTAGAGCTCTTAAGTACTATCTAAGAAGGTCAAAACCATTACGAGGACAATCAGAAGCCTTATGGTGTGCTATCAAGAAGCCTTCTCTACCAATGTCTAAGAACTCAGTTTCTTACTACATCAGGCTTCTGATTAGAGAAGCAAATTCTCATCTGAAGGAAGAAGACCTTGCTTTGCTGAAGGTAAGGACACATGAAGTGAGAGCTGTGGCTACTTCAGTGGCCTTCAAACAGAACCGTTCTCTGCAGAGTGTTATGGATGCAACCTATTGGAGAAACAAGTCAGTGTTCGCATCATGCTATCTCAAAGATGTCCAGTCTCTTTACGAGTACTGCTACACCCTGGGTCCATTCGTAGCAACGAATGCAGTAGTAGGCGAGGGCTCAGCCACTACATTCCCATAATCCCATAACTTTTTAACCTTTCTCTTGAATACTTTTTATGGGTTGTACGGTCGGCTAAGAAGCCTTCCACATCCTTGTTGATTTGGCGGGTGGTCAATTCTTTCTTGAGAAGCGCCAAGGTTAAAGGTTGTGATGAGGTCCTTTAGTATGGGTTGCAGCCCTGTATACTTTAGCACCTTTGAGTTGATTCAGCCTCCCAAGAGGAACGCTGCGCTCAGTAAGGAAGACGATCTTATTAAAGGCAGAGTAACGGTTCAAGTCGACTTCCTTACCAGGTACTTATTATTTCATTGTTATTGTGGATAACTGATTATATGAAATACGGGATACTTAGCTATCCTTTAGTCTTGTACACTGGTTTTTCACCCACCCCCTTGGGTGTGAATCAGCTACATGATTATCGGGTAAGTTTAATATTGAAAAATGTTATTTTTATTAATAAAATAAATTTTTGAATATACTTACCCGATAATCATGATTTAATCGACCCTCCCTTCCTCCCCATAGAGAACCAGTGGACCGAGGAATAATTGAGGAGGTGTCAACAAGAAGTACTTGAGTACCTGGCCACAGGTGGCGCTGGTAAATACACCCCCTTCTAGTATTGAGATAGCTGGCGTATCCCTCCATAGAATTCTGTCGGGCAACGGAGTTGACAGCTACATGATTATCGGGTAAGTATATTCAAAAATTTATTTTATTAATAAAAATAACATTTTTATAAATACTCTTTCGTTATTAGTTTGTGATATATTTGATTGAAATAACACAAACTTGTCTTGATTGACTAATGACTAATGGTTTATGCATATAAATTGACCGTACTTCATTACTTTGATATTATAAAGTCTCGAACAGTTATTTCCATGCATTTTTGTGTCGATTCCGCCCGGCGAACCTCGTGACTTAGGTGATCTCACTAAGCTTCACCTTCAGGATGGCAATCTAGATGTCACTAGCTCGCAGGAGTGACATAAAGAAGTCATCGCATTGCCTTGTTTTTTATTTTAATATACTTTAGACTTGGCCTGATTATTATCAAACCAATAAACATGTTAATTATTTTTATAAGACTATGAGTGTGATTATCAAAAGTGCTTTTGCCGTTTTAAAGTATTTAAATTTATGAATTATTATTATTATCGTTTTGGCTACTCAAAAATTTCAAATCTATGACCATGGTAAAAAATGACCATTTTCTTATTGATGCAACTGATGTAATCATGGGGGCTAAAAAGTAAATTAAGAAAACGGTCTTGCATAATTTTTTTTTTTTTTTACAGGTTCGATGTCAACACAAAGTTCTGCAAACCAGGTCCAAAGAGTAAAAAGAAGTTCTTACTACCTGACAATGATGACGACGAAGACCAGGACACTAGCACCGAAAATGAGGAGAGCAATGGATCAAGTGAACAGAAGGGAAATGAACCCAAAGGGAAAAAGCCTCCGAAGAAGAAAGAGGGTTTGCTAGACATTGACATTGATCAAGATCAAGATCAGGACGAGGATGAAGTGGAAGAAGAGAGTTTCTCCAAAAAGAAAAAGAAAGGGGGAATTACTTTAAATGAAAAATTAAAGAAGAATTTGCTGTTGAGTTCAGATGAAGAGGATGAGGAGGAGGAAGAGGAGGAAGACAATGAAGAAGAAAGTGAGTATATATATTTTCATCACCACCAAACACTTTATTCAAGTCTCCACTTCCCTTCACGGGGATGGAAGAAATATTCTCCATTCTTCTCTCCTGATAATGGTTCCAACTGCATATTTGAAAACGTCCTTGGCACTAACTTGTTACTGAAATAAAAAGGGGAACTACTATCATCGTGGATAGAAGGTCTTCAATTGTTAAGTCTTAATTGACGTTAAGGTGTATTATGGTGAATCCAAAACAGATTAATAGAAAGATGCTCGACTGTTTGTTTATCTGATATGACGATCATCAATAAGTATAAAAGTACTTTTCTTCAGAAAATGATCATCATCTGTATTAGTATGAGATGGTGAATATCACGAAACATATGATAAAACATTGTGCCATTAATTTAATTATTATCTGTTAGTATGCTCTGGAGGTACTTTTAACCGTCTATATTCTGTATTAGTAAATTCATAATTTTTCTGTCTGTATACTGTAGTTTTGAAGTTTTACATTTTATGCCCTTGGAGTTTTTATGCAATGATGACAGACCAGCAGCTAGAAAGTACTTAGAAGAGTTAAGTAATCTAATCTTAATTGAAGTTCTCTTTTATAGTTATTCAATCATTATGGAATAATAATTGTGGTTAAATATTTTTCAAAGGGTGCATGTTTTGTAATAAAAAAGTGGTAATGTTAACCTTTTGAGCGCCATTGGATATTATTTACGTCAACTATTTCTACTACCTTCAGCTCCATATGACTGAATTTACGGTTTCTGTTTTCCTATGGATAATTTTAAAAAATATTTAATAATTTATATATCAATGGAAAGTAAATCAAGTCAGCTATACAGTAATAATTGTTCAAGTCCTATCTTTTATAGTTTTTATGCAAAGGAGAGTGAAGTAAAAGTTAAGTGAAATGGCCTGAGGGCCAATTTTGGAGGGGTTTTGGGTTGAAGTGGTTCATATGATATAGTTGAATTTAGCATTACCTGTACTACTATTTCTACTGGAGCATTATGAAACTTTGCTTCTTAGATTTTTAAAGTAATAGATCATTGGAATGAGAATTAACACAATTTGAACCCTCTTAATTTTCGAATTTTTCCCAGAAATGGCCGAGCGTGAAATGGAGGAGAGGGAGAAGATAAAGCACGAGATGAAGAAGCTCAAGAAGAAAAAGAAGAAAGGCGACGATGATGATGATGAAGAGGAAGAGGTAAACAATTAGAAGAATTGGACGAGTTAGAGCTCTTTTCACTTTTCATTCGTAATTTGAACCAAAGTTCATTGATGTTTTAAAATTGTATCTTGGTGCCATGAATCCATTTAGGAAATTGGTGAGGAAAACACTGAAAGATTTAGAGACCATCTCTTGTATTTTAAAGCATAGCTTCTGTACCTAGGTCTTCTACTGTCTTGCGTTAGAGTTCTCTTGCTTGAGGGTTCACTTGGGCACACTATTCTATCTTATTTCTCTTCCTCTTTTTTTTTTTTTTAAGTTTTTATAGTTTATATATGAAAGATCTAGTTTAATGTTGTCACCACTCTTAACATTTATTTTGATTGCTCATTACTTCTCTTGTAGGTTATTCATATATTTGTTTCCTTTCCTCTCTGAGCTATTTTTCCCTGTTGGAGCCCTTGGTCCTATAGCATCTTGCTTTTCCAACTAGGGTTTTTGTTTAGCATGTAATAATAATATCAAAATTTCCTTTATTCAAAGTTGGTATCTTTCAAACTTAGCATTTATTACATACAATTACATTTGAATTCCGCGGAAATGATGTGGTTGGTTTGAAATTTGCTGTTTTTGTTTATTTTTTAAGGAACCTCAGAAAGTCACCAAAAAGGGGTACATGAAGTTGGACATAACGTCTGATGAAGATGATGATGATTTCAAGCCCGAAAAGGACGATGGCGACAATGAAGACGATGAAGAAGAGGACGACGATGCCGACAGCGATTTTGAAGAATCGTAAGCCTTCTTACTACTTTGGAAGTTTTGACATGTCAATAATATATCACCTGATCTAATCTACTGAAGTATCCCTTTGTCAATCTTCATCTCTCCCTCTTGTTTTATTCATTTGTTTGTGGTTTCAGGCCCAGGAAACGTCGCACATTCCAGTTGTCCTCCTCGGATAGTGACAGCAGTACAGGGAAAAAGAAAAAGAAACGGAAAAAGGACGATGATTCTGATTATGAAGGGTAATGTCCTGCAATTTTTAATAATCTTGTTGTGTTGCATGTTCATTCTTGTTACCTATTTGTTCACTACGTTATTCGTATACTATATTCTGCAGGTTTTTCATTATCTTTCTGTTATGGAGATATCAGCTTCACTCACTTTGAAAATTGATAGAAATAATCTTATATCCCGTTGTGATTAGGACACACTAAAATAAAACTATTGTTCTCTAGTCTTGGGTAGTGCCGTAGCCTGTGTACCATGGTCTTCCACTGTATTGGGGTAGAGTTCTCTTGCTTGAGGCAACGCTCGTGCACACTATTCTATCTATTTATCTTCCTCTTATTTTGTTAAAGTTTTTATTGTTTATATAGGAAATATTTGTTTTGGTGGTGTTACTATTCTTAGAATATTTTATTTTATGTACTTATCTTATTTCCTGGTTTCCTTTCCTCACTGGGTTTGTGGCTTGGCAGGTAGTAACAATAATAATAATGATAATTTGGGAGTTTTGGCTTCACAATAAACAGTTCTTTTGAGTTCTTTGTTTGCTCGGCTATTAGAATGACTTAATTCGCAAATGTTCTTCATTGAGTGACTGGAGTAAATTATTAATTTAAGGTTTTACATATGTACTCTTTAAATTTTGTATCTTTAAATAACAAATGAACTCTCAAGAAAAATGCCTCTCTAGTTGTTTAACCCTTTTACCCCCAAAGGACGTACTGGTACGTTTCACAAAACACATCCCTTTACCCCCCATGGACGTACCGGTACATCCTTGCAAAAAAACTGCTATTTACAATTTTTTTTTGCATATTTTTGATCATTTTTTGAGAAACTTCAGGCATTTTCCAAGAGAATGAGACCAACCTGACCTCTCTATGATGAAAATTAAGGCTGTTAGAGCAATTTAAAAAAATATACTGCGAAATGTGCTTGAAAAAAAATAACCCCCTGGGGGTTAAGGGTTGGAAAGTTCCAAATAGCCTGGGGGTAAAAGGGTTAAGCAAATTATGTCACTCAAATAGTTATGGTGACTACTTTTATGTTAGAAACTTAATTTTAAAGCTGAATAACTGATTAATTATCTTTAGCTGGATGGAAGAGCTTTTCATCAATAAATAGTTTTATATATTTTGTAGATATAGAGTAACAAATATTCCACTCATTCAAAATTCAGCAAAAGCTTGAGCATGCAAATAATTC
Organism: Palaemon carinicauda; assembly: GCF_036898095.1. Classification (NCBI taxonomy): domain Eukaryota; kingdom Metazoa; phylum Arthropoda; class Malacostraca; order Decapoda; family Palaemonidae; genus Palaemon; species Palaemon carinicauda. The sequence continues at coordinate 188,675,948 of NC_090728.1, read as the reverse complement.
TAATGAAAAGGCTCTGATGAGTAGTTTTTGATCGTTCCTTCGTCAATGAAAAAAAATTTGATGACCTAGCATTTTTATGAAGAGGAATTCAAACAGCTGTTAGTTCAAGCCTTCTTTGTACCTTTTCTTGGAACCGTTTTCTTTGTCGCACTCATCTTTCTTCTCGCTCTTTTTCACGTCGTTCACGTAGTAATTTTCGACCTTCATGATGTAATCTCCTTTGGTAAGAGGCAGTTTGATGTTCCACTCGCATGTGGCCGCCGCTGTTTGCCCTTTGGCCCGGTATGAGAAGTACCCG
>NC_090728.1:188673433-188675150 GCF_036898095.1 Palaemon carinicauda | reverse complement strand
AAATTTCTCTTCCTTTTGTTTTGTTTGTAGGAAATATTTATTTTAATATTACTGTTCTTAAAATATTTTCTTTTTTCTTGTTTCCTTTCCTCACTGAGCTATTTTCCTTGGTGGGGGCCCCTGCGCTGTATAGCATCATGTTTTTCCAACGAGGCTTGTAGGGTTAGCAAGTAATAATGATGATGATAATTACTCTCTCTCTCTCTCTCTCTCTCTCTACTCTCTCTCTCTCTCTCTCTCTCTCTACTCTCTCTCTCTCTCTCTCTCTACTCTCTCTCTCTCTACTCTCTCTCTCTCTACTCCTCTCCTCCTCTCTCTCTCTCTCTCTCTCTCTCTCTACTCTCTCTCTCTCTCTCTCTCTCTCTCTCTCTCTCTCTTTTTTTTTTTTTTTGGTCAGCACCTATTGTATTTGAACATAGGTTTCCATAAGTGGCCTAGTAATGCCTACAGGTTCCTTGCAACAATTATCTTGACCACAGCACTGCCCCTGACTCGAGACATATTTCTCATGATTTCCCAGAAATAGCTTGAATAGGATTATCACAATACAGTACTGGGCTGGGGGTTGTTGTGGCCTAATTGGTAACGTCCTTGACTGGTGATCGTCAGACTTTGGTTCAAGTCCCGCTCAAACTCGTTAGTTCCTTTGGTCACTACAACCTCACCGTCCCTTGTGAGCTAAGGATGCGGGGTGTTGGGGGGAGCCTTTAAGTCTATCTGCTATCAGCAGCCATTGCCTGGCCCTCCTTGGTCCTTGGTTTGGTGGAGAGGCAGCCTGGGCACTGATCATTTGTATATTTGATCAGTCCTATAGGGTATTTTCCTGCTTGCTAGGGCAATGACACTGTCCCTGGCACTGCCATTCATGAGCGGCCTTTAAACTTTTATAGATCTAAGCCCATTGTGAAGCTTCATCTGTGGTGGAAATGTGGGAGGTTGGGCTGTGGCACCCTAGCAGTACCCAGCTGAACTCGGCTGAGTCCCTTGTTAGGCTGGGAGGAACGTAGAGAGTAGTGCGTCCCCTTTTTTGTTTGTTTCTTGTTGATGTCGGCTACCCCCCCAAAATTGGGGGAAGTGCCTTTGGTATATGTATGTATGTATGTAAGCCCATCGTAAGAAAGAAACCTAGGTTTGGGTTTAATGTTGATGTAAGCTAAGCTGAAGCAGAGGCGAATGCAATATGAACATCTTGCTCGTAGAGAAATGATAAATTTTATCATTGAAATTTCATTTTTTCCCCAGGATGATTCCCCCAGTAAGCACAAGAAGATCCGGCGTGTAATCCGGGATGAAGATCTCATGGAATCAACAAAAAATGCTACTCAGGAAGAAGAAGAAAGACGCAAACGTATTATAGAACGACAGAAACAGGGTTGGTCTGTTTACGGACAAGCAAGTTAATTTATTTGATTTGGTAAAGTATTTTAAGGCATCAGTAAATTATAAATAGAAATGGCTGTAAATTACAAAGTCCAATGATTTTAAAACTATTGACATTAAGGATGCGTTTTTTTTTTAAACTTTCAATGATTTGGGGGGTTCTTTTTCCCCGTAAATTTTCTCGGAAGTTGTGACCCTACTGTCATCTTTGGGCTCATTCGAATTTCTTTATTTTCCAGTTTAATCAAATCTTTGAAATTGATGTGGAGTCTGACCAGAAGGAAATGGGGAAGTTGGTACTCGATTTTGATCCGGACACTAAAAAAGAGTTGGTGTG
>NC_090728.1:188338433-188348433 GCF_036898095.1 Palaemon carinicauda | reverse complement strand
GCTGAGAAGTACCTATAGTCCATTTCTTTTAGCGAGGCATATTTGCACCGACTCGCAGCGGTGCCATTTTAGCTCGGAAAAGTTTCCTGATCGCTGATTGGTTGCACAAGATAATTCTAACCAATCAACGATCAGGAAACTTTTCCGAACTAAAAGGGCACCGCTGCGAGTCGGTGCAAATCTGTCTCGCTAAAAGAAATGGACTATAGGTACTCGGCGATCAGGAAACTTTTCCGAGCTAAAAGGGCACCGCTGCGAGACGGTGCAAATCTGCCTCGCTAAAAGAAATTGACTATAGGTGTGGTCGTGGACCCTTAAGCAAGAGGGAACTGCTTTCAATTGGTTCGCGAGTCTCCTCTTCTTAGGCCAATGAGAATTATGATTTCACTTCTGCAGTTTATATGTTATTTTTCTATCCCTTTTCAAGTATCGCAAGTTTGGAGTACAGATATATTGTATCTCATGGCTGAGGAGTACCTAGGTGTGGTTGTGAATCCCTTGGTGTGTGAATAAGACCTTTAATTGGCAAATGAGTATCCATTTCTTAGACCTATGGAAGCCATAGTTTCACTCCTGTAGTTTCTATGTTATTTTACTACTCCTTTTCTGCACTGGGCTGCTTTGCCTGTTAGAGCCCCCGGGCTTGTAGCATACTGCTTTTCCAACTAGGATTGTAGCTTGGCTGCTACTACTACCATTACTACTAATAATAATGGCATCCTGACTGCTCTTCATAGCATAAAAGTTATCAAATGACTAGGGATATGGGAATTATGGCACCATATTCTGAGTTCTATTGAAGATTGTAGAGGCTAGAAGAGACGAAGAACTGGGTGATTATTATTATTATTAAAGGCTAATCTACAACCCTAGTTGAAAAAGCAGGATGCTATAAGCCTAAGGGCCCCAACAGGGAAAATAGCCCAGTGAGGAAAGGAAATAAGGAAAAATAAAATATTCTAAGAATAGTAACATTAAAAATGAATATTTCCTATATGAACTATAAAAACTTCAACAACACAAGAGGAAGAGAAACTAGATAGAATAGTGTGCCCGAGTGTACCCTCAAGCAAAAGAACTCTAACCCAAGACAGTGGAAGACCATGGTGTAGAAGCTATAGCACTACCCAAGACTAGAGAACAATGGTTTGATTTTGGAGTGTCCTTCTCCTAGAAGAGCTGCTTACCATAGCTAAAGAGTCTCTTCTACCCTTACCAAGAGGAAAGTAGCCACAGAACAATTACAGTGCAGCAGTTAACCCCTTAGGTGAAGAAGAATTGCAATAGTTGAAAGGTCTAGACTCTAGAGCAACACTAACACGTATGGAAGTTACTATTATGGATTTAAGAAAGGCGATTAATTATAAAGTTGAAGGAAGGAAAGACACAAGAAGTTGACCATGAATATTGCAGTTCGGTCGTGACAATTTAACTGGGTGAACAGAATTAGTAAGGTATGTTTAATAAGAGAGCAAGGCCCAAAGGGATGAATGAGATGAAAACGTAGACCTATTCTCTTATATAAAGGTAGATGTGATAAAGGCAGCTGTAAGAATATAGTTACATAATATCACTTAATATCAATACAAAATCAAACCATTGTTCTCTAGCCTTGGGTAGTGCCATAGCCTCTGTTCCATGGTCTTCCACTGTCTTGGGTTAGAGTTCTCTTGCTTGAGGGTACACTCAGGCTCACTATTTTATCTCGTTTCTCTTCCGCTTGTTTTGTTAGTTTTCATAGTTTATATAGGAAATATTTATTTAGATGTCATTGTTCTTAAAATATATTATATTTTCTTGTTTCCTTTCCTCACTGGGCTATTTTCCCTGTTGGGGCCCCTGGGCTTATAGCATCTTGCTTTTCCAACTAGGGTTGTAGCTTAGCAAGTAATAATAATAATAATAATAGTAATAATAATAATAATAATAATATGCCAGGTAAAGTATATACTATACTAATTTTTTTTTAATGATGTCCATTTGCACTGGCTCGTAGCAGTGCCCTTCTAGCTCGGAAAAGTTTCCTGATCGGTGATTGGTTAGAATATTCTTGTCCAACCAATCAGCGATCAGGAAACTTTTCCACGCTAAAAGGGTACCCGTGAGTCGGTGCAAATCTGCCTCACTGAAAAGAACTGACTATATGACTTAGATCAAAGATAGGCAGTACAAGGTACGAAAGAGAATGATGCATTGTTAACTTGTTCTCATCATTTATTTATTTCCTTATTTCCTTTCCTCACTGGGCTATTTTTCCCTATTGGAGCCCTTGGGCTTATAGCATCTTGCTTTTCTAACTATAGTCCATTTCATTTAGCGAGTCAGATTTGCACAGACTCGCAGCGGTGCCCTTTTAGCTCGGAAAAGCTTCCTGATCGCTGATTGGTTAGAATTATCTCGTCCAACCAATCAGCGATCAGGAAATTTTTCAAGCTAAAGGGGCACCGCTGCGAGTCGGTGCAAATCTACCTCGCTAAAAAAAATGGACTATATTGTTGTAGCTTGGCTAGTAATAATAATGATAATAATAAAAGTGGGAGTTTAGACAAGGAAAATGATGTATGGTTCAAGCGTTTATTATTTTATAGCCATGTGAAAAGTTTGAAATTAAAGGTAAACTAATAATGAGGTCATATGGAAGGCACTGAGAATGTATGACATGGATGGAAAGGTGCTAGGAGCAGGTTTCAAGTCGTTGCGATGGAAATGAAGAATTTAATAGAGTAAGTGAGTTAAAGAGTGAATGTTTTGGTGTGAGAGTCCGTCAGAAACTATTATAGAGTACGTGAGCCAAAGAGTGAATGTTTTGGTGTGAGAGTCCGTCAGAAACTATTATAGAAGAAGAGTGAATGTTTTGGTGTGAGAGTCAGTCAGAAACTATTATAGAAGAAGAGTGAATGTTTTGGTGTGAGAGTCCGTCAGAAACTATTATAGAGTACGTGAGCCAAAGAGTGAATGTTTTGGTGTGAGAGTCCGTCAGAAACTATTATAGAGTACGTGAGCCAAAGAGTGAATGTTTTGGTGTGAGAGTCCGTCAGAAACTATTATAGAAGAAGAGTGAATGTTTTGGTGTGAGAGTCAGTCAGAAACTATTATAGAAGAAGAGTGAATGTTTTGGTGTGAGAGTCAGTCAGAAACTATTATAGAAGAAGAGTGAATGTTTTGGTGTGAGAGTCAGTCAGAAACTATTATAGAAGAAGAGTGAATGTTTTGGTGTGAGAGTCAGTCAGAAACTATTATAGAAGAAGAGTGAATGTTTTGGTGTGAGAGTCCGTCAGAAACTATTATAGAAGAAGAGTGAATGTTTTGGTGTGAGAGTCCGTCAGAAACTATTATAGAAGAAGAGTGAATGTTTTGGTGTGAGAGTCCGTCAGAAACTATTATAGAAGAAGAGTGAATGTTTTGGTGTGAGAGTCCGTCAGAAACTATTATAGAGTACGTGAGCCAAAGAGTGAATGTTTTGGTGTGAGAGTCCGTCAGAAACTATTATAGAGTACGTGAGCCAAAGAGTGAATGTTTTGGTGTGAGAGTCCGTCAGAAACTATTATAGAGTACGTGAGCCAAAGAGTGAATGTTTTGGTGTGAGAGTCCGTCAGAAACTATTATAGAGTACGTGAGCCAAAGAGTGAATGTTTTGGTGTGAGAGTCCGTCAGAAACTATTATAGAAGAAGAGTGAATGTTTTGGTGTGAGAGTCAGTCAGAAACTATTATAGAAGAAGAGTGAATGTTTTGGTGTGAGAGTCCGTCAGAAACTATTATAGAGTACGTGAGCCAAAGAGTGAATGTTTTGGTGTGAGAGTCCGTCAGAAACTATTATAGAGTACGTGAGCCAAAGAGTGAATGTTTTGGTGTGAGAGTCCGTCAGAAACTATTATAGAGTACGTGAGCCAAAGAGTGAATGTTTTGGTGTGAGAGTCAGTCAGAAACTATTATAGAGTACGTGAGCCAAAGAGTGAATGTTTTGGTGTGAGAGTCCGTCAGAAACTATTATAGAGTACGTGAGCCAAAGAGTGAATGTTTTGGTGTGAGAGTCCGTCAGAAACTATTATAGAAGAAGAGTGAATGTTTTGGTGTGAGAGTCAGTCAGAAACTATTATAGAAGAAGAGTGAATGTTTTGGTGTGAGAGTCCGTCAGAAACTATTATAGAGTACGTGAGCCAAAGAGTGAATGTTTTGGTGTGAGAGTCCGTCAGAAACTATTATAGAGTACGTGAGCCAAAGAGTGAATGTTTTGGTGTGAGAGTCCGTCAGAAACTATTATAGAAGAAGAGTGAATGTTTTGGTGTGAGAGTCAGTCAGAAACTATTATAGAAGAAGAGTGAATGTTTTGGTGTGAGAGTCCGTCAGAAACTATTATAGAGTACGTGAGCCAAAGAGTGAATGTTTTGGTGTGAGAGTCCGTCAGAAACTATTATAGAGTACGTGAGCCAAAGAGTGAATGTTTTGGTGTGAGAGTCCGTCAGAAACTATTATAGAGTACGTGAGCCAAAGAGTGAATGTTTTGGTGTGAGAGTCCGTCAGAAACTATTATAGAGTACGTGAGCCAAAGAGCGAATGTTTTGGTGTGAGAGTCCGTCAGAAACTATTATAGAAGAAGAGTGAATGTTTTGGTGTGAGAGTCAGTCAGAAACTATTATAGAAGAAGAGTGAATGTTTTGGTGTGAGAGTCCGTCAGAAACTATTATAGAAGAAGAGTGAATGTTTTTGGTGTGAGAGTCCGTCAGAAACTATTATAGAAGAAGAGTGAATGTTTTGGTGTGAGAGTCAGTCAGAAACTATTATAGAAGAAGAGTGAATGTTTTGGTGTGAGAGTCAGTCAGAAACTATTATAGAAGAAGAGTGAATGTTTTGGTGTGAGAGTCCGTCAGAAACTATTATAGAAGAAGAGTGAATGTTTTGGTGTGAGAGTCCGTCAGAAACTATTATAGAAGAAGAGTGAATGTTTTGGTGTGAGAGTCCGTCAGAAACTATTATAGAAGAAGAGTGAATGTTTTGGTGTGAGAGTCAGTCAGAAACTATTATAGAAGAAGAGTGAATGTTTTGGTGTGAGAGTCCGTCAGAAACTATTATAGAAGAAGAGTGAATGTTTTTGGTGTGAGAGTCCGTCAGAAACTATTATAGAAGAAGAGTGAATGTTTTGGTGTGAGAGTCCGTCAGAAACTATTATAGAAGAAGGGTGAATGTTTTGGTGTGAGAGTCCGTCAGAAACTATTATAGAAGAAGAGTGAATGTTTTGGTGTGAAAGTCAGTATGTATCAAGTCCTCGAGGCTGATTGACATCTGGATAGATGAGAGATGCAAGAGGTCATATAAAGATCTCTGAATATGTACGCCAAGTTGTGGGATATGAAAATGCAATGTGTAGGGCAGTGGTTCCCAACCTGGGGGAAATTTGAAGCTACCAGGGGGGAAATAATTACACTACCTACTGAATAAAAAAAAAATATCAGGTGGCAAAGCTAGCCCTGATATTGATACACTGGTGCACAAGAAGCAGCCTCAACCTTCTCACTAATTCAATTGTGAAGTAGAAGAATAAACCAAAGTCCTTTTATTTTGCTGCTAGCCGCTCTCCATATACTGATAAACAAATAGTTAGAGTAAAATGGATAGAGAGCGGTTAGTAACAACTAACCTCATAGCTCTATGGCTATGCGGTTAGTTGTTACTAACCGTTCTCTATACATTTTACTCTGTAACTATTTGTTCATCAGTATATTTGTATAATGGAAAAATAAATGAGTAAGTCGTCACAGTGTGTTTCAACTACTCTGTCCCTCATACACATGAAGGGGAAATCTGGAGGGTTGCACTGGGTGCAGGGGGGGGGGGATGACAGGGAAAAGGTTGGGAACCACTGGGATGTGGAATAGTTTAAGATTGTAGGTGATACTGTCCTGATTGGGGACAGTGAAGAGAAACTCCAGATGTTGGTAAGAGTTTGTACGTGTCTGCAAGAGGGGAAGTTTTATTCCAGCTGTTACCAAGTTGTGGAATGATCTTCCTAATCGGGTAGTTGAATCGGTAGAACTTCAAAAGTTCAAAGTTGGAGCAAATGTTTTTATGTTGACCAGGCTGACATGAGTCTTTTTATAGTTTATATATGATAAATCTGTTTTTGACGTTGTTAATAATTATACAGTATAGGACATATCTGTTTTGACGTTGTTATTGTTTTTAGAATGATTTATTGTTAATTTATTCTCATCATTTATTTATTTCCTTATTTCCTTTCCTCACTGGGCTATTTTTCTCTATTGGAGCCCTTGGGCTTATAGCATCTTGCTTTTCCAACTAGGGTTGTAGCTTGGCTAATAATAATAATAATAATAATAATAATAATAATAATAATAATAATAATAATAATAATAATAATAATAATAATAATATAAAGCAAATGTAAGATTCAAATAACGAGAATAAATGGAAATGAGGACTATGAAATGATAAATGTTTGTAGGGATGGCGGAAGAATTGGAACGGTTTATCTTTATAGGCCTATTGGACTATATATAACTGAGGATAAGATGAGAAAAGAGGCGAATAAACAATAAAAGGAAAAGAAAGATAGTAGGATGTGGAATGTAGAATGCATGCAAACGATTGTTACGAGAATTCAATGTCACTGGATGTGTGGATGTTGAGTTCACTTTGAGTAAAGACAGATTGACATTTTTAAAATAAACGGCTTAGGCCTACATACTGTAGGGAGAGTTACACAGAATTGCCAGGGTAAAAACGTGGATATAGAGGAGGTAAAAATTTTAGCATATGTTCACTTCCTCTTTGCCTAAACATACACCGAAAAGTCTGACATATTCTTTACAGTTTCTCTTCAGTCCTTATACACCTAACAACACTGAGATTACCAAACAATTCTTCTTCACTCAAGGGGTTACCTACAGCACAGTAATTGTTCAGTGGCCACTTTCCTCTCGGTAAGGGTAGAAGAGACTCTTTAGCTATGGTGAGCAGCTCTTCTAGGAGAGGGACACTCCAAAATCAAACCATTATTCTTTGGTCTTCGGTAGTGCCATAGCCTCTGTACCATGGTGTTCCACCGTCTTGGGATAGAGTTCTCTTGCTTGAGGTCACACTCGGGCACACTATCCTATCTCATTTTATTCCTCTTGTTTTGTTAAAGCTTTATAGTTTACATAGGAAGTATTTATTTTGGTGTTGTTACAGTTCTTAAAATATTTTATTTTTCCTTGTTTCCTTTCCTCACTTGGCTATTTTCCTTGTTGAGGCCCCTAGGCTTATAACATCCTGCTATTCCAACTAGAGTTGTAGCTTAGCAAGTAATAATAATAATAATAATAATATAATAATAATAATAATAATAATAATAATAATAATAATAGGTGAAAGGATACTAGGTATGTAGTTAATTGTAATAGACAGCCCTTCTCCATCATGAGGCTCATTACTACACAGTATTCTACAAGTTTTATTCCAGCTGATGACCAAGTTGTGGAATGATCTTCCTAATCGGGTAGTTGAATCGGTGCAACTTCAAAAGTTCAAACTTTGCAACAAATGTTTTTATGTTAAACAGGCTGACATAAGTCTCTTTTTATAGTTATAATGAAAGTTCGGTTTATATGTGGTTACTGTCCTTAAAATATTTTATTCTAGTTGTTTATTACTTTTAATATAGTTTAATTATTTCCTCATTTCCTTTCCTCACTGGACTATTTTTTCCCTGTTGGAGACCTTGGGCTTATAACATCCTGCTTTTCCAGCTAGGGTTGTAGCTTAGCTAATAATAATAATAATAATAATAATAATAATAATAATAATAATGATAATAACAAAAGGCTGGTCCACAGTACTTTTTGGTGGTTTGGTCACGTGGAAAGATTAGATGATATATAACGGGATAGTGGAAAAGTGTAGGCCCGGGCAAGGACAATAGGAGATGTGGGGTGAGCGGGAGAGGCGAGTCTGGAAAAGGTTGGCCAGAAGGTATGAAAACCATATTGAAACAGAGGGAATTTGATATCCACGAAACACAATAATGATTGTAAATAGAGTGAATGATGCAACGTGTGTAGTGAGGGTTAAACACACTACTGATGAACCATCTGTGTTGTCATCCTGATGGAAGTTCCTTCCGGCAGCTTCTTACTGTATAATATTCCTGCGAGTGATATTACAAGAGATTTACCATCAGGTATCACGACTATCCTAAGATATCGTGTATATCAGGGATATATCCATAAATAACCATAGATATTTGCACCCCTAACAGACTTAACCCAGTCTAGGAATCTAAGGAGAAGGATAAGTGAGGAGCCGTTACATATCCTCTCCCCTCATGGTAATGTCCATCTCTGAAAAATAATACATAAAGGCATAGCCTACATAATAATATGCAAGTTATCTAATATAACACTATCATGAACCTATTTCCTAACATTCCGTCACGCCACTTTCGCAAAATTACCTCCCGATATATATTAGAAATTTTGCAAAAGAACAAAAAATAATATAAAATCTCACCTGTCAAGTAAGGTAGACTTCAATTTCGCTTGTTGAATTGGGGTTTTGATGCGCTGAAATATAACACTCTTTTGGTACATCCATAGATATCAAAACATGCTCAATACTATAAAGTTATGTTTTCAAATATGGAAACCCTGACAAAAATAAAAACAAAAACAAAACAAAAAAGTGCTGTATGGCACTACGAAAAGCTACTCACTACGTCTGAAAAGTATTGCCATGTATAAACTAACCTAAACCTCTGATTTTTGCCCGTTATACTAATTTCTTATTTACTGAAATTAATATAGCATATTTTAGTTTATTTTAATCATCAAATATGATTTTTAATAACTCTATGAATAATTATCTAGTCAACTTTCATTCGTAAAGTTAATCCTGAAGGTTCTGGCTATACTGCAGCATTGGTAAACAAAGTTGGTTGAATATGGATAATGGTTATCTAGTGTTACTCTGTGCTTAATATCGTTATTTCGAGTGTTTTGCGTATGAAAATGTCATCAAACAATGAATACTATAATAAAAACAATGTCTAGACTTGCAAGAGTAAGTGAAACTGTCTTCAAGTGACAGTGATGTTTATTATTCAAAATCTTGGCGTTCCCAATGTACAGAGGTTGAAGGTTAGTATTATAATATTTAAGGTGTTTTAGTCTTTATAAAGTTTACGGTACTAGTTTAGTCTTATCTTTTATTGCCATATCGTTTTATAGATACTTCCCAAATCATAATAATCGATCTTTGAAATGTACCCGTTTTTTTTTGTATGGTCGTGATTATGGTTTTGAATTTTAGAAAATTTATTGTATTAATTTTGTGTAATTGATTTTATTTTATTATAGTTACGGACGGGGAAAACTTTCCTACTAAAAAACAACTTTTACCCTTAGGAAATCGCCCGTTTCCTTCGAAAATTACACTGAATTTTACCGCAAATAAGTTATTCACTACAGGAAAACATATTTTCTGTTTGAAATGTCTCGCCATCTGTAAATATAATTCTACCTCATTTTATTACCAAGTCTTTATTACCGATACTGAGACTTATCTATATCGTTAGATTCTCGACTTTGCTGTGGTCACAAGGACTTTAAAATACTCATTATAGTTTTCAGAATATGGTACATGGAAAATTTCTAGAACCAGGAATGTAATATTTGGTAAAAATTAATATGATTCTGATTAAGGTAATGGTAATAGGCCTAACCCAGGCTCATATATGGTTAGATAATGTAATTGTGATTGGGTCTATGTACTCCCAGCACCCTAAGTTAGGTTAGGTAAGATAAAACAGTATTTCAGGCCTACTTATTTTACTTTGAGGGCTGTTTTCCTGGTCAAGCCACACATGAAAACCCTGTTCCCTACTGTGTGTACAATATGTTTGTTCTGTACATTCTTAAGTATCTAGAATATCATACACCTTATTCCATGTTAGTTTTCAAATTCACACAGTATCAAAGCATTTAGAAAACAATATCTTTAATTTCT
>NC_090728.1:188325933-188330933 GCF_036898095.1 Palaemon carinicauda | reverse complement strand
ATGGCACAGCTGTGCACGAGGTACTGCTAATAAACTCAGGAGAATTCAGCGTTGCCAGATGGGTTAGTCTACAAATCCCTAACACACGATAAAAATCCCCAAAACAACACAAAAATACTCATTTCCATAAATATATTTAATTCTGATCCTGTAGGCTTTTTCTACGGGCCAACCAAGGGAAAGGCCCGTGCCAACAACAAGAGTTGGCTGTAATACACTACGAACGACGATGTAGGCTTTACTAATAAAGAAATTACTCACTATACTTCATATAAGTGCAAACAAACTAATTGCAACATATAAAGGTTTACTAATCTTTGTTTCTTCATAGAAATTTTAGATTATCCCCATCAGACACTCAAAATCCACAAATCTAGGGATAAAACCCCATATCTGGCAATACTCTTGGGGTGGGGACGTTTGAAACTGGCTTTGGGTGAGCATAACACACTTTTAAATGTCTTTGATATAGAAATGTGGCATTTATGGTTTAATTTTTCTTCTATTAATAACATATGTTTGTGTGTATGTGTATGTATGTGGTTGCCTATGTGAAGTTAGTATAAGAATGTGGAATTTACGGTTTCATTGCATTTTATATGGATCATATATATTTGTATGTATGTGTAGATATTTCTAAGGCCTTTGTCCTGCAGTGGACTAGAAACGGCTGCATTCTGTTGTAAACATGCATGTAAGCCTGTCTCCGTGAGAGAGAGAGAGAGAGAGAGAGAGAGAGAGAGAGCTGACATGCAGGTACGTGATTTCTTGTATAAACAACGATGTTATGTTCTCCGTACCACAGTGAAACTGCTTCGTCTGCTAATTTTTCCTCAGTTTTATTGATATTATCTCCTCTTTCGAAACCTTGGTTAACTTTTATACTGTATTTTAAAATAAACACGTTATAGCTTTTCAATTTGCTATAGATTAAGGTTGAAATAAAGAATTATTTGCTTTAACCGGATACTCTTCCATAGACTGTAGAGTGTAAAGGCTCTGCTGCTAGAAACCAGCATACCTAGGCCTAGTCATATGCTGGATTCCACACAACGTACATTCTGTTGTTCTTTTTTATATTTATAACTTTAATTTAATCAAATTTACATTCTTCTTTTTACATTTCTAACTTTAATTTAATCAAATTTACATTCTTCTTTTTACATTTCTAACTTTAATTTAATTAAATTTACACTACTTTTTGTATTTCTAACTTTAATTCAATCAAATTTACACTACTTTTTGTATTTCTAACTTTGATTCAATCAAATTTACACTTCTTTTTACATTTCTAACTTTAATTTAATCAAATTTACACTTCTTTTTATATTTCTAACTTTAATTCAATCAAATTTACACTACTTTTTGTATTTCTAACTTTGATTCAATCAAATTTACACTTCTTTTTACATTTCTAACTTTAATTTAATCAAATTTACACTACTTTTTGTATTTCTAACTTTGATTCAATCAAATTTACACTACTTTTTGTATTTCTAACTTTGATTCAATCAAATTTACACTACTTTTTGTATTTCTATCTTTAATTCAATCAAATTTACACTTCTTTTTATATTTCTAACTTTAATTCAATCAAATTTACACTTTTTATATTTCTAACTTTAATTTAATCAAATGTTCACTTCTTTTTGTATTTCTAACTTTAATTCAATCAAATTTACACTTCCTTTTGTATTATTAACTTTTATTCAATAAATTTTACACTTCTTTTTACATTTATAACTTTAATTTAATCAAATTTACACTTCTTTTTATATTTCTAACTTCAATTTAATCAAATTTACGCTTCTTTTATATTTATAACTTTAATTCAATCAAATTTACACTTATTTTTATATTCATAACTTTAACTTAATCAAATTTACACTTCCAAAGTAAAGAGGCTAAACTCGAAGATGGTATACGTCAGGTTGCAATAAAGTTCTAGGAAACAATTATTTTATGACTCCCCTCGATATTACTATGTATGCATAGAGAGAGAGAGAGAGAGAGAGAGAGAGAGAGAGAGAGAGAGAGATAATTCACATACTTAGGACATCAAACCCAAATCGATATACGACAATAATATGCCTTAAGGATTATAACTTGAGTAAATGTCTGATTGGTTCGAGTCCCTCTCAGTCTCGTTAGAGCCATTAGTGTCTGCAACCTTACCATCCTTGCGAGCTAAGGTTGGAGGGTTTGGGGGAGCCTATATGTCCATCTGTTGAGTCATCAACAGCCATTGCCTGGTCCTTCCTGTCCTAGCTAGGGTGGAGAGGGGGCTTGGGTGCTGATCATGTGATATGTTGTCAGTATCTAGGGCATTGTCCTGCTTGATAGGACAATGCCACTGTCCCTTGCCTCTGCCATTCATGAGCGGGACAAACAGTAAGTGTATCCCAAATGACTTGAGACCAAGATTAAAAGAAAGATAAACATAGGAAAGAAAAGTTTGGGTAAACAAAATGCAATTAAGAAATGTAAATTGTCACTTTCTCTAAAAAGAACAGTACAGTATTTAATCAAATGGTCATATGAGTGTTAACTTATGCATCACAAACTTAAAGCCTTACTAAAGCCTTAGAACTTGGGCTAGTTACAACTCAAATAGCTATGGAAAGAAAGATGGAAATAACACTAAGAGACAGAAAAAGGGCAACATGGATACGAGAAGACTAAAAGTAGAGGATATTCTAACATGTAAGAAAAACAAATGGACACGGGCGGACATATAATGAGAATAACAGACAATAGATGGACATTAAGAATAACAGAATGGGTCCCTAGATATTGCAAACGCAGTAGTAGAACAATAAAGAAGACGATGGATTGACGAGCTAAAAAAAATTGCGGGTCTAGTCTGGAATAGAAAGACAATAAACAGATGCATGCAGGAGAGCATGGCTGAGGCCTTTGTCCTGCAGTGGACTAGCAACGGCTGACGATGATGATGATGATTATATATATATATATATATATATATATATACATATATATATATGTATGTATATATATGTGTGTGTGTATATCATTGCTTGCTAAGTACAACTCTAGTGGGAAAAGCAGGATGCTATATGCCCAAGGGCTCCAACAAGGAAAATAGCCTGGTGAGGATATGAAATAAACAAACTACAAGAGAAGTAATGAACAATTAAAATCGAATATTTTAAGAACAGAAACATAAAAATAAAACTTTCATATGTAAACTATAAAAACTTAAAAATAAACAGAAAAAGAAATAAAATAGAATAGTGTGGCCGAGTGTACCCTCAAGCAAGAGAACTCTACCCCAAGACAGTGGAAGACCATGGTACAGAGGCTGTTGAGCCCTTGGGCTTATAGCATCTTGTTTTTCCAACTAGGATTGTAGCTTAGCTATTAATAATGATAATAATAATAATAATAATAACAATAAAGTTATGTGAAATTGTCAAAAAAGTACCGCTTTGAGAGAGAGAGAGAGAGAGAGAGAGAGAGAGAGAGAGAGAGAGAGTTACGCCCTCTGCTCGCAGCCTACAAAGTTCCATACAAAGAAACAATAACAATACCAAAAGCAACATTAACTAGAGGGAAACTCAGTAGAGTGTAGACCTCCGCCACGGCAGGTTGTTTCTCGACCTTTTGCTTGACTTTGACATATGACCATATCATGTATTAATTGGCGTGGATTTTATACAGTCAAATAGGAACCAAGTTTGAAGTCTCTGTGACAACGATGTCCAAACTTATGGCTGGTTACGTGAATTGGATATTTTTGCTTAACCGTGACCTTGACCTTTGACCTTGACCTTCCAGAATTTAATCATTTCTAGTTTATTAGATAAAAGTTAATTCCTACAAGTTTCATTACGATTAGAATTGTGGCCAGGAAGCTATTCACAAACAAACACACAAACAGCTTTCCTCTCTCTCTCTCTCTCTCTCTCTCTCTCTCTCTCTCTCTCTCAACCAAGCAACTAATCTTTCATTCATGAATCCGATTTAATCCACATCCCTTCTTTTCCTCAATTTTCCTCCACACTCTCTCTCTCTCTCTCTCTCTCTCTCTCTCTCTCTCTCTCAACCAAGCAACCGATCTCTCATTCATAAATGTAATTCAATCCACATCTCTTCATTTCCTCACTTTACCTCCATTCTCTCTCTCTCTCTCTCTCTCTCTCTCTCTCTCTCTCTCATGAATCTTATTCAATTCACATCCCTTCATGTCCTCACTTTTCCTCCATTCTCTCTCTCTCTCTCTCTCTCTCTCTCTCTCTCTCTCTCATTAATCTGATTTAATCCACATCCCTTCATTTCCTCATTTTTCCTCCTCTCTCTCTCTCTCTTTCTCTCTCTATCTCTCTCTCTCTCTCTCTCTCTCTCTCTCTCTCACCGATCGATTTTCATACATCTGTTGTGGCTTAACGCACAACGTGTCTCCCCGAACCGCCGGGCAAAAAACTTTAATAAAATCAATTGCTTGAGCCACTCTCGTCAGCATATCTGAAACAAAGTTCTTTTTGGGGCCTCCAAGTTCCCGTAGTACAATGACTGGGCGATTTTGCAACTATTCAAGGGGACATAACCGTTGGTCATGATTCGCTTTCTCTGGACATGAGCTAGAAAACAAATGAAGTCTACTTTTTCGCGCTCTTTTTTCGCGCGCTTTTCTGTTATTATTATTATTATTATTATTATTATTATTATTATTATTATTTTCGCGCTCTTTCTTTTCGCCCCATTTTCTATTATTATTATTATTATTATTATTATTATCATTATTATTATTATTATTATTATTATTATTATTATTATTATTATTATTTTCGCGCACTTTCTTTTCGCCCCATTTTCTATTATTATTATTATTATTATGATTATTATTATTATTATTATTATTATTATTATTATTTTCGCGCTCTTTCTCTTGGCCCCATTTTCTATTATTATTATTATTACTATTATCATTATTATTATTAATATTATTTTCGCTCTTTCTTTTCGCGCAATTTTCTATT
>NC_090728.1:188315512-188325433 GCF_036898095.1 Palaemon carinicauda | reverse complement strand
TTATTGAAATTTTAAGTAATAGATCTCAAAGAGTTGTTGTTGATGGGCACCATAGTGATTATAGGAATGTGATATCCGGTGTTCCATAGGGTAGTGTTCTTGGCCCATTACTTTTTATACTATATACACATGACATGTGGTTTGGCCTAGAAAACAAGCTTGTTGCATATGCAGATGATGCTACTCTCTTTGCATCAATTCCATCCCCTGAATGTAGATCTAGGGTTGATGAATCCCTTAATAGAGATTTAGCTAGAATTAGTGCATGGTGCAAATTATGGGGTATGAAGTTGAATCCTAACAAAACTCAAAGTATGATTGTAAGTAGGTCAAGGACGGTGGTTCCTCAACATCCGGATCTCAGTATTGATAATGTTTCTTTAAATATGTATGACTCTTTCAAAATTTTAGGTGTGATTCTCGACAGTAAATTTACTTTTGAGAAACATATAAGGTCTGTGTCTTCCTCAATTTCACAAAAAATAGGCTTATTGAGAAAGTCTTTCAAGATTTTCGGTGATCAATCTATTCTGAAGAAGTGTTTTAATTCTTTCATTCTACCTTGTTTTGAGTATTGTTCTCCTGTCTGGTCTTCAGCTGCTGATTCTCATCTTAATTTGTTGGACAGAAACTTACGGTCTATTAAATTTCTTATTCCTGATCTAGATATTAACCTCTGTCACCGTCGTTCAATTAGTTCATTATGCATGTTGCATAAGATTTTTCACAACTCTGACCATCCTTTACATTCAGATCTCCCTGGACAATTCTATCCTGTTCGTAATACTAGGCAGGCAGTTAATTCTAATAGCCAGGCCTTCTCCATCACGAGGCTCAATACTACGCAGTACTCTAGAAGTTTTATTCCAGCTGTAACCAAGTTGTGGAATGATCTTCCTAATCGGGTGGTTGAATCAGTAGAACTTCAAAAGTTCAAAGTTGGAGCAAATGCTTTTTTGTTGACCAGGCGGACATAGTCTTTTTATAGTTTATTTATGACATATTTGTTTTTGATGTTGTTGATAGTTTATTATATGACATGTCTGTTTTGACGTTGTTTCTTATTTTAGAATGATTTATTGTTAATTTATTCTCTTCATTTATTTATTTCCTTATTTCCTTTCCTCACTGGGCTATTTTTCCCTGTTGGAGCCCCTGGGCTTATAGCATCCTGCTTTTCCAACTAGGGTTGTAGCTTGGATAGTAATAATAATAATAGTAATAATAAATGTAATTCAATCCACATCTCTTCATTTCCTCACTTTACCTCCATTCTCTCTCTCTCTCTCTCTCTCTCTCTCTCTCTCTCTCTCCTCTCTCTCTCTCTCTCTCTCTCTCTCTCATATATATTTCTGATTTAATCCACATCCCTTCATTTCCTCATTTTTCCTCCACTCTCTCTCTCTCTCTCATATCTGATTTAATCCACATCCCTTCATTTCCTCACTTTACCTCCACTCTCTCTCTCTCTCCGATCGATTGTTATACATCTGTTGTGGCTTCACGCACAACTCGTCTCTCCGAACCGCCGGGCAAAAAACTTTAATAAAATCAATTGCTTGAGCCAGTCTCGTCAGCATATCTGAAACAAAGTTCTTTTTGGGGCCTCCAAGTTCCCGTAGTACAATGACTGGGCGATTTTGCAACTATTCAAGGGGACATAACCGTTGGTCATGATTCGCTTTCTCTGGACATGAACTAGAAAATAAATGAAGTCTACTTTTTCCCGCTCTTTTTTCGCGCGCTTTCTTTTCGCGCCCTTTTCTGTTGTTATTATTATTATTATTGAAATCAGTATTATTATTATCATCATTATTATAATTATTATTATTATTATTATTATTATTATTATTATTATTATTATTATTATTATTTTCACGATCTTTCTCTTCGCGCCATTTCTATTATTATTATTATTATTATTATTATTATTACTATTATTATTATTACTATTTTTATTATTATTGTTATCATTATTATCATCATCATCATCATTAATTATCATTATTATTAATATTATTATTATTATCTTTATTATTATTGTTATTATTATTATTATCATCATCATCATTTATCATTATTATTATTATTGTTATTATTATTATTATTATTGTTATTATTATTAATAATTTTTATTATTATTATTATTATTATTATTATTATTATTATTACTTTTATTATTATTATTATTATTATTATTATTATTATTATTATTATTATTATTACTACTACACCTAGCTAACCTACAACACTAGTTGGAAAAGCCGGATCCTATAAGCCAAAGGGCTCCAACATTTGGTTCTTGAATATGTTGAGTTTTTATTTTTTATTTTTTTTAAAGAAAAAAAAAACTCGCTGTGTTTACCATTGCTGCGAATCCAACTTATGTTTTGATAGGCGTGTATTTGTTTGTATGTCTGTTTGTGTGTTTGTGATTCTCATAACTCAAAAACTATTTGACCGAACCATATGAAATTTGGTGGGATGATTGGCCATGATCCAAGGACAATTTGAGTAGATTTTGGGAGTGATTGGGTCAAAGGTCAAGGCTAAGGTCACGAAAAGGTCAAACATGTTTTTTTGCCTTATCGTGGCCAATTTTCATCTGATTTGTATAAAACTTGTGCCAAAATGTGCACAAGTCAATCGCCGATCTTGTGATATACAACAAATAGGCGGAGGTATGCGCTCTACCGAGTACCTGCTCTAGACTATTATGAAATAATTGTGTATGTCTGAGTTTGCATATCTTTGCAAAATACACTTTCTGTTGTGGTCAGGAAGCTGTTTACAAACAAACACACAAACAGCTTTCCTCTCTCTCTCTCTCTCTCTCTCTCTCTCTCTCTCTCTCTCTCTCTCTCTCTCTCTCTCTCTCTGTGCATCCATCATGCATTACTTCTCATAGTGCAAGAGGAGACTCTACCCTCGTTTACATCTTTCATCACTAATATCACGTCTATCCAAATCAAATTCTTTGCATTGGCTAAGATCGAAACTTTGGCCAGCCAGATATATTCCCTAATTTAGAATTCAATATCTAATGCCAATGTGCTATATATATATATATATATATATATATATATATATATATATATATATATATATATATATATATATATATATATATATATATATATATATATACATACCAGAGAATCGGTCCATAGAAATTGCAAAAGAAGCAGGGGAAGGAAGAGAAAATGATGGATTGACGAACTAATAAAAATTTGCATATATAAATGGGTATAGAAAGACCATAAACAGATGCGATTTTGTTATGCAATATGTATAACGAACTAATTGAACGACAGTGATCAACCATTTAGCCCATATTCCTTGTATTAAATTTGATTGAATTAACAAACCGTAGTGAGCCTAGACCTATGATTTTTGGGGCCCCACTAGTTAGTGTCATGAGATTCTTATTTTTACTACTGACACGATAGTGTCATGGGACGCTTGTTGTTTGGGTAACGACATATAAGTGTCATGGGACTCTTATTGTTTTACTACTGACATGATAGTGTCATGGGACGCTTTTCGTTTGACTAATGACATATAAGTGTCATGGGACTCTTATTGTTTTAATACTGACATGATAGTGTCATGGGAGGCTCGGTGTTTGACTATCGACATATAAGTGTCATGGGACTCTTATTGTTTTACTACTGACATGAGTGTCATGGGACACTTTTCGTTTGACTAACGACATATAAATGTCATGGGACCCTCATTGTTTGACTACTGACATGATAGTTAGTGTCATGGGACGCTCGTTGTTTGATAGTGTCATGGGACGCTCGTTGTTTTACTACTCGCATATTAGTGTCATGGGACCCTTATTGTTTTACTACTGACATGATAGTTGGTGTCATGGGACAGTCGTTGTTTAACTTACGACATATTAGTGTCCTGGGACACTTATTGTTTTACTACTAAAGCCTACCTGACACTTGCGCGCATTTTTGCCACGCACTGGTGTTTTTCCCGCACTGTTCACGACCAGTTCACTCCAGTTCGCGCATCGTTCACGCGACGTTCACGCGACGTTCACGCCATGGCACGAATTGGCACGCGTAGTTCACGAGAAGTTCACGACACGTTCACGCGAGTTCGCACTTCATTCCGCATCGTTTCCGCATCGTTCACGCCAGTTCACGAATTGGCCACTCCATATAAAAACGGGGCTTCTCCAACCCGAGGACATTCTTGGATTGGCTTCGGAAGAGACAACAATGCTTTCTGTCAGAGACACCATTGCATTGAGGAGAAGAAACGTATCTTTTTCGTTTGTATTTTTTGTTGCCTTTTATTTTTGTTTCAATAAGAAAGCATTTGATTTACATATAAATAGCAGACATGAAATATGTACAAGTATTAAGAAAGCATTTTATTTTAACATGAAAAGCAGCAAACATGAAAAGTTTTTAGGCTGTGGATTTTAAGGTAATAGAGAAAAAAGTGTGTTGAAATAAGAAATCATTTTATTTTTACATTAAAACAGCAAACAGAAAAAATTTGTTTTGCTCTTCATTTTAAGGTAATAAAGAAGAATAAGTATGTTGATGAAATAAAACATAATTTTATTTTTACATTCAAACAGCAAACTTAAAAATTTCTTGGGTTTATTTTTCAGTTCATTTTTATTTAAAACAAAAGTTTTGGGTCTTGATTGGTAATAGGGGAAAATAAGTGTGTGCATGAAATAAGACATCATTTTATTTTTACATTCAAACAGCAAATATAAACAATTATTAGGTTTATATTTTTCTTTCCTTTTCATTAATATTTTCGTTTCCTTTTTGTTTCTCTTCATTATAAAGTTATAGAAATAGTTTGAAATAAGATATCATTTTTTTTCACATTAAAACAGCAAATATAAAAATTTATTAGGTTTATTTTTCTTTCCTTTTCATTAATTTTTTCGTTTCCTTTTTGTTTCTCTTCATTATAAAGTTCACGCCACTTCCCTCATCGTTCACTCCAGTTCACGCCAGTTCCCGCACTATTCACTCCAGTTCACTCCAGTTGGCGCATCGTTCACGACTATTTCACGACTATTTTGTGCGTGCCAATGCGTGCCACAAACTTTAAACATTTCAAAGTTCTGGGCACGCATGGCACGCATTGGTACGCTCTGGCACGCGAGTTCCAGCACTGTTCACGACATTTTCACGACTCGTTCACGCAAGTTCGCGCATCAATGTGTGCCAGTGCGTGCCACGAATGCGTGCAAGTGTCAGGTACCCTTAACATGATAGTTAGTGTCATAGGACCCTCGTTGTTTTACTAATGACATATTAGTGCGATGGAACCCTCATTGTTTGACTACTGACATATTAGTGTCATGAGACGCTCAGTGTTTTACTACTGACATGATAGTTAGTGTCATGGGACGCTAATTGTTTTACTAATGACATATTAGTGCCATGGAACCCTCATTGTTAGACTACTGATATATTAGTGTCATGGGACGCTCAGTGTTTGACTACTGACATGATAGATGGTGTCATGGGACAGTTGTTTAACTAACGACATATTAGTGTCCTGGGACCCTTATTGTTTTACTACTGACATGATAGTTAGTATCATGGGACCCTCATTGTTTTACTAATGGCATATTAGTGCCATGGACCCCACATTGTTTGGCTACTGACATATTAGTGTCATGGAACCCTCATTATTTGACTACTGACATGATAGTGTCATGGGACCCTCATTGTTTGACTTCTGACATATTAGTGTCATGGGACCCTCAGTGTTTGACTACTGACATGATAGTTAGTGTCATGGAACCCTCATTGTTTGACTACTGACATGATAGTTAGTGTCATGGAACCCTCATTGTTTGACTACTGACATGATAGTTAGTGTCATGGGACCCTCATTGTTTGACTACTGACATATTAGTGTCATGGGACGCTCCGTGTTTGATTAATGACAGAGTTAGTGTCATGGGACCCTCATTGTTTGGCTACTGACATATTAGTGTCATGGAACCCTCATTGTTTGACTACTGACATGATAGTTAGTGTCATGGGACCCTCATTGTTTGACTACTGACATGATAGTTAGTGTCATGGGACCCTCATTGTTTGACTACTGACATGATAGTTAGTGTCATGGAACCCTCATTGTTTGACTACTGACATGATAGTTAGTGTCATGGAACCCTCATTGTTTGACTACTGACATGATAGTTAGTGTCATGGGACCCTCATTGTTTGACTACTGACATATTAGTGTCATGGGACGCTCCGTGTTTGATTAATGACAGAGTTAGTGTCATGGGACCCTCATTGTTTGGCTACTGACATATTAGTGTCATGGAACCCTCATTATTTGACTACTGACATGATAGTTAGTGTCATGGGACCCTCATTGTTTGACTACTGACATATTAGTGTCATGGAACCCTCAATTTTTAACTACTGACATGATAGTTAGTGTCATGGAACCCTCATTATTTGACTACTGACATGATAGTTAGTGTCATGGGACCCTCATTGTTTGGCTACTGACATATTAGTGTCATGGAACCCTCAATTTTTAACTACTGACATGATAGTTAGTGTCATGGAACCCTCATTATTTGACTACTGACATGATAGTTAGTGTCATGGGACCCTCATTGTTTGGCTACTGACATATTAGTGTCATGGAACCCTCAATTTTTAACTACTGACATGATAGTTAGTGTCATGGGACCCTCATTGTTTGACTACTGACATATTAGTATCATGGAACCCTCAATTTTTAACTACTGACATGATAGTTAGTGTCATGGGACCCTCATTGTTTGACTACTGACATATTAGTATCATGGAACCCTCAATTTTTAACTACTGACATGATAGTTAGTGTCATGGGACCCTCATTGTTTGGCTACTGACATATTAGTATCATGTAACCCTCAATTTTTAACTACTGACATGATAGTTAGTGTCATGGGACCCTCATTGTTTGACTACTGACATATTAGTATCATGGAACCCTCAATTTTTAACTACTGACATGATAGTTAGTGTCATGGGACCCTCATTGTTTGACTACTGACATATTAGTATCATGGAACCCTCAATTTTTAACTACTGACATGATAGTTAGTGTCATGGGACCCTCATTGTTTGACTACTGACATATTAGTATCATGGAACCCTCAATTTTTAACTACTGACATGATAGTTAGTGTCATGGGACCCTCATTGTTTGACTACTGACATATTAGTGTCATGGGACGCTCCGTGTTTGATTAATGACAGAGTTAGTGTCATGGGACCCTCATTGTTTGGCTACTGACATATTAGTGTCATGGAACCCTCATTATTTGACTACTGACATGATAGTTAGTGTCATGGGACCCTCATTGTTTGACTACTGACATATTAAGTGTCATGGAACCCTCAATTTTTAACTACTGACATGATAGTTAGTGTCATGGGACCCTCATTGTTTGACTACTGACATATTAGTATCATGGAACCCTCAATTTTTAACTACTGACATGATAGTTAGTGTCATGGGACCCTCATTGTTTGGCTACTGACATATTAGTATCATGGAACCCTCAATTTTTAACTACTGACATGATAGTTAGTGTCATGGGACCCTCATTGTTTGGCTACTGACATATTAGTATCATGGAACCCTCAATTTTTAACTACTGACATGATAGTTAGTGTCATGGGACCCTCATTGTTTGGCTACTGACATATTAGTATCATGGAACCCTCAATTTTTAACTACTGACATGATAGTTAGTGTCATGGGACCCTCATTGTTTGACTACTGACATATTAGTATCATGGAACCCTCAATTTTTAACTACTGACATGATAGTTAGTGTCATGGGACCCTCATTGTTTGACTACTGACATATTAGTATCATGGAACCCTCAATTTTTAACTACTGACATGATAGTTAGTGTCATGGGACCCTCATTGTTTGGCTACTGACATATTAGTATCATGGAACCCTCAATTTTTAACTACTGACATGATAGTTAGTGTCATGGGACCCTCATTGTTTGACTACTGACATATTAGTGTCATGGGACGCTCCGTGTTTGATTAATGACAGAGTTAGTGTCATGGGACCCTCATTGTTTGGCTACTGACATATTAGTGTCATGGAACCCTCATTATTTGACTACTGACATGATAGTTAGTGTCATGGGACCCTCATTGTTTGACTACTGACATATTAAGTGTCATGGAACCCTCAATTTTTAACTAATGACATGATAGTTAGTGTCATGGGACCCTCATTGTTTGACTACTGACATATTAGTTAGTGTCATGGGACCCTCATTGTTTGACTACTGACATATTAGTGTCATGGGACCCTCATTGTTTGACTACTGACACGATAGTTAGTGTCATGGGACCCTCATTGTTTGACTACTGACATGATAGTTAGTGTCATGGGACCCTCATTGTTTGACTACTGACATATTAAGTGTCATGGAACCCTCAATTTTTAACTACTGACATGATAGTTAGTGTCATGGGACCCTCATTGTTTGACTACTGACATATTAGTGTCATGGAACCCTCAATTTTTAACTACTGACATGATAGTTAGTGTCATGGGACCCTCATTGTTTGACTACTGACATATTAGTATCATGGAACCCTCAATTTTTAACTACTGACATGATAGTTAGTGTCATGGGACCCTCATTGTTTGACTACTGACATATTAGTGTCATGGGACGCTCCGTGTTTGATTAATGACAGAGTTAGTGTCATGGGACCCTCATTGTTTGGCTACTGACATATTAGTGTCATGGAACCCTCATTATTTGACTACTGACATGATAGTTAGTGTCATGGGACCCTCATTGTTTGACTACTGACATATTAAGTGTCATGGAACCCTCAATTTTTAACTAATGACATGATAGTTAGTGTCATGGGACCCTCATTGTTTGACTACTGACATATTAGTTAGTGTCATGGGACCCTCATTGTTTGACTACTGACATATTAGTGTCATGGGACCCTCATTGTTTGACTACTGACACGATAGTTAGTGTCATGGGACCCTCATTGTTTGACTACTGACATGATAGTTAGTGTCATGGGACCCTCATTGTTTGACTACTGACATGATAGTTAGTGTCATGGGACCCTCATTGTTTAACTATTGACATGATAGTTAGTGTCATGGGACCCTCATTATTTGGCTACTGGTATATTAGTGTCATGGAACCCTCATTGTTTGACTACTGACACGAATATTGAGAGAACGCTGACGTTGCAGTTTCTTGCTCTTCCCTAATTATAAATGAAGTGGTACTGACCTTAGTACAGACCTGTAATGAACCAGACTTGGTGTGTCAGTTGAAGATTCATACAGTTTCGGAGAATCTATTATTATTATTATTATTATTATTATTATTATTATTATTATTATTATTATTATTATTATTATTATTCATCGGAAAAGCATGATACTATTAGCCCAAGGGTTCCAACATGGAAAATAGCCCAGCAAGAAAGGAAATATGGGAACAGGTAAAGTAGTGTGCCTGGGTGTACTCTTGAGTAAGGTAACTCTAAACCAAGACAGTGAATTGACTGTTTGGTGTTCCTGTTTATATTAAGGTTTTCAATTTAGAAGTCCTGAAATATAAACTCACTGTATAATTCTTCAAGAATATACGATTTATCTAGAAGTAAATGATGTGGGGTTACCTCAAGGTGGTGAAAGGGTTTGTGTATCGCCATGATCAGCAAAGCTGTATTAGTCAATGCCACTCTTACTTACTTGGTTTACTGTGAGCTATCAGCCTAATGTCTCCCACCATCACCAATCTGCATTTGCCAGATTGGTCATTAAAATGGCTAAACCCTAGACTAAGGACACGTCTGAGGTCTTTGTCCTGCAGTGGACTAGAAAAGGTTTGGTTTGCT
>NC_090728.1:188293012-188300512 GCF_036898095.1 Palaemon carinicauda | reverse complement strand
GAGGAAATAAATAAACTGCAAGAGAAGCAAGAGGCTATAAGCCCAAGGGCTCCGACAGGGAAAAATAGCCTGGTAAGGAAAGAAAACGAGGAAATAAATAAACTGCAAGAGAAGCAAGAGGCTATAAGCCCAAGGGCTCCGACAGGGAAAAATAGCCTGGTAAGGAAAGAAAACGAGGAAATAAATAAACTGCAAGAGAAGCAAGAGGCTATAAGCCCAAGGGCTTCGACAGGGAAAATAGTCTAGTAAGGAAAGAAAACAAGGAAATAAATAAACTGTAAGAGAAGATGCTGTAAGCCCAAGGGCTCCGACAGGGAAAAATAGTCTAGTAAGGAAAGAAAACGAGTAAATAAATAAACTGTAAGAGAAGTAATATCAACATATAAAACTTCAATATAATTTATAACATTAAATTAGATCTATCATATGTAAACTATAAAAACTTCACAAAGACAAAAGGAATAGAAACAAGTTAGAAAGAACGTTCCTGAGTGTACCCTCAAGCAAGAGAACTCAAATGTCATCCACTTTGAGTCTTGAATAAGTATGGTTTGTATATTTTGGAGTAGAGAAAAACCAGATTGGGGAATGAAATCGTCAGGATGAGATTAAATCCAGTTGTAGGATGCGTGACCGAGGGATATTAGGATAGAATTGATTTTGCCTTTATATTCTGAAAAGGGATTTTATTTATATTAATCTTTCAGTGGAAGTACAGCTGTTAGTAAAGGAATAAGGACATTAATTTAAGATTAGGTAAGAGTTAACTTAGTACATACATACATACATATACCAAGGCACTTCCCCCAATTTTTGGGGATAGTGGACATCAAACAAATGAAACAAAAAAGGGGACGTGTCCTGTCTACGTTCCTACCAGCCTGACAAGGGACTCAACCGAGTTCGGCTGGTACTGCTAGGGTGCCACAGTCCACCGTCCCACATTATCCACCACAGATGAAGCTTCATAATGCTGAATCCCCTACTGCTGCTACCTCCGCGGTCATCTAAGGCACCGGAGGAAGTAGCAGGGCCTACCGGAACTGCGTCACAATCGCTCGCCATTCATTCTTATTTCTAGCACGCTCTCTTGCCTCACATCTATCCTCCTATCACCCAGAGCTTCCTTCACTCCATCCATCCACCCAACTCTTGGCCGTCCTCTTGTACTTAGCTTAGTAATAAAGTAAAAAAGTTATAATTCCTGTCGTATAGATAATTTGTTTAACGTAAATAAGATAATTTATAGGAAACAACTTATCTAAAGATATAGAGACAAGTCGAGGGGAAAGTACACTTTTAAGAACAGGTGAATAATCTTGTCTTTTGGCCGTACACTGAACAATACTAAGAATAATAACAGTATCAACACACATACTCACGAATGCCTGAGCTACTACCTCTAGAGAGTTTTGGGGTCCTTTGACTGGCCAAACCGTACTACA
The DNA here is from genome assembly GCF_036898095.1 of Palaemon carinicauda. Lineage (NCBI taxonomy): Eukaryota > Metazoa > Arthropoda > Malacostraca > Decapoda > Palaemonidae > Palaemon > Palaemon carinicauda. The sequence goes on along the minus strand of NC_090728.1, from coordinate 188,299,067 downwards.
TTGGATCCTTCTCTCTGGTTACGGCTCATTTTTCCCTTTGCCTACACATAAACTGAATAGTCTGGCCTATTCTTTACATATTCTCCTCTGTCCTCATACACCTGACAACACTGAGATTACCAAGCCAATCTTCTTCTCTCAAGGGGTTAGCTACTGCACTCTAATTTCAGTGGCCACTTTCCTCTTGGTAAGGGTAGAAGAGGCTCTTTAGCTATGGTAAGCAGCTCTTCAAGGAGAAGGGCACTCCAAAATCAAACCATTGTTTTTTAGTCTTGGGTAGTGCCATAGCCTCTGTATCATGGTCTTCCACTATTTTAGATGAGAGTTCTCTTGCTTGAGGGTACACTCGGGCACACTATTCTATCTTATTTCTCTTCCTCATGTTTGGTTAAAGTTTTTTATTTCTCTCCCTCATGTTTTGTTAAAGTTTTTATAGTTTATATAGGAAATGGGAGAAGGGCACTCCAAAATCAAACCATTGTTCTCTAGTCTTGGGTAGTGCCATAGCCTCTGTACCATGGTCTTCCACTGTCTTGGGTTAGAGTTCTCTTGCTTGAGGGTACACTCAGGCACATTATTCTATCTTATTTCTCTTCCTCTTGTTTTGTTAATTTTTTTTATAGTTTATATAGAAATTATTTTAACGTTACTGTCCCTGAAATATTTTATTTTTCGTTGTTTCCTTTCCTTTCTGGGCTATTTTCCCTGTTGGAGCCCCCGGGCTTATAGCATCCTGCTTTTTCAACTAGGGTGGTAGCTTAGCAAATAATAATAGTAATAATAATAATAAACCCATTTTTGTTAGCGCCATTATTCAGTAGATCACATGGATGGATGTGGTAAGGTATAACTGGGGTGGGACTAGGGGAAAAAGATGCTAAAAATAGAAATTAGAGCGAAAAAGTTGGCATGCAGTTAATTCTAATAGTTAGGCCTCCTCCATCAAGAGGCCCAGTACTACACAGTGTTCTAGAAATTTTATTCCAGCTGTGACCAAGTTGTGGAATGATCTTCCTAATAGGGTAGTTGAATCGGTAGAACTTCAAAAGTTCAAACGTGCAGCAAATGTTTTTATGTTGACCAGGCTGACATAAGTCTTTTTATAGTATATATAAAATTAAATATCTGTTTTGATGTTACTGTTTTTAAAATATTCTATTTTGATTGTTCATTATTTCTCAGATCGTTCATTCATATCTTTATTTCCTTTCCTCACTAGAGTATTTGTTCCTGTTTATAGCATCTTGCTTTTCCAACTAGGGTTGAAGCTTAGCTAGTAATGATAATAATAATAATAATAGTAGTAGTAGTAGTAGTAGTAGTAGTAGTAGTAGTAGTAGTAATAATGATAATAATAATAATAATAATAATAGTAGTAGTAGTAGTAGTAGTAATAATAATAATAATAATAATAATAATAATAAGCAGCCGACCCTGCAATACAGTGTAACTAATGGTATCTGGCTTCTAATCAAACTTCATTGACTACCATTTTAATTCACCCTCATCCTTCGTTGTTTCTTTAAGTCACCCAGAGTATTGTTTGCAAAAAGATAATTATATGGCTAGAGGTGAAGGATGATATGGAGAGAAGAGGTTTGGGGGAAGAGGATCCCTTTGATAGAAGGCATTGGAGAGGGCGCATCTGGCAACCGACCCTTTAATGTAGGGATAACTGTGGAAAAAAAAAAGAGTATTGTTTGCAAAGGGAATGACTGTTTCAGAAGCCTTTGACAATGGGCTAGCTTATATATATATATATATATATATATATATATATATATATATATATATATATATATATATATATATATATATGTATATATATGAATATGAATATATATATATGTATATATTATATATATTTTATATATATATATATATATATATATATATATATATATATATATATATATATATATATATATATATGTATATATATGTATATATATAGATATATATATATATATATATATATATATATATATATATATATATATATATATATATATATATATATATACTGTATATATGTATATATATATATATATATATATATATATATATATATACTGTATATATGTATATATATATATATATATATATATATATATATATATTATACATACATAATATAATATAATATAATGCAAATAATTAATCTATCTATCCATCCATATTCTTAAGATATTTTATATGGATTATTCATTACTTCTCCAGCAGTTTAATGATTTCTGTATTTCCTTTCCTTGCTGGGTTATTTTTCCCTATAGGAGCCCTTGGGGTTATATCATCCTGCTTTTCCAACTAGGGCTATAACTTACCTATAGTCAATTCTTTTTAGTTAGGCAGATTTGCACCGATTCGTAAGGGTGCCCTTTTAGCTCGGAAAAGTTTCCTGATCACTGATTGGTTCGACAAGAGCATTCTAACCAATCAGCGATCAGGAAACTTTTTCCGAGCTGAAAGGGCACCGCTGCGAGTCAGTGAGAATACGCCTCATTGAAAAAAATTGAGTGTAGTAATAAGAATAATATTAGTAATGGAAATCAATGCTCACAGTCCTCCATTTGAATACATAGTTTTAACGCAATCCGCATAATTAATAAGGCTACATTTTTCCCCAAAGAACGAAGGACACAAGGACGTTGTTATAGTGACAAAAAGGATACAAAAAGGATGTCATTCCTTTTGGCAAGGACTCCCGAGTGGTGGACTCCAAAGGATCAATAAAATCATTATCTATTCTTATCGGCCGTCTGGATTTAACAGGTTTATAGCCAAAAGAGATAAGACTTTATTTTACGTGACGTTTAAAAGGAAGATTTAAGGGATTTATTATTATTATTATTATTATTATTATTATTATTATTATTATTATTGTTGTTATTATTATTACTATTATTATTATTATTATTATTATTATTATTATTATTATTATTATTATTATTATTGCTATCATTATTATAATTATTATTATTATTATTGCTATTATTATTACTATTACTATTATTATTATTGTTATTATTGTTGGTAATATTATTATTATTACAATTCTTCTACACCCAAGGGGTTAACTACTGCACTGTAATTGTCCAGTGGCTACTTTCCTCTTGGTAAGGGTAGAAGAGAGACTTTAGCTATGGTAAAAAGCTCATCTAGGAGAAGAAAACTCTAAAATCAAACCATTGTTCTCTAGTCTTGGGTAGTGCCATAGCCTCTGTGCCATGGTTTTCCCATGTCTTGGGTTAGAGTTCTCTTGCTTGAGGGTACACTCGTGCACACCATTCTATCTCGTTTCTCTTCCTCTTGTTTTGTTAAAGTTTCAATAGTTTATATAGGAAATATTTATTTAAATGTCATTTTTCTTGAAATATATTATTTTTCCTTGTTTCCTTTCTTCACTGGAATATTTTCCCTTTTGAAGTCCCGGGGCTTATAGCATCTTGCTTTTCCAACTAGGTTTGCAGCTTAGCAAGTAATGATAATAATAATATTGTTATTATTATTATTATTATTATTGTTATTATTATTATTATTATTATTATTATTATTATTATTATTACTAGTTAAGCTACAACCCCTGTTGGAAAAGCAGGTTACTAAAAGCCCAAGGGATACAACAGGGAAAAATAGCCCAACGAAGAAAGGAAATAAGGAATTAAGTAACCGATATAAGAAGTAATGAACAATTAAAATAGAATATTTTATAAACATTAACAACATTAAAAGAGATATTTCATTAATAAACTATAAAAAGACCTATGTCAGCCTTTCAACATGAAAAAAAACATTTGCTGCAAGTTTAATGTGACCAAATTTTATTTCAGTATAAGCGGGATATTTCATATATATACATATATATATATATATATATATATATATATATATATATATATATATATGTGTGTGTGTGTGTGTGTGTGTGTGTGTGTGTGTGTGTGTGTGTATAAGAGAATCCAAGAATGAATCAAATACCTTCTTCAACTTCCCTTTAATATTCATATTTTTCACTGAAATGGCAAAATTAAACAAAATATCAGTACTATTCCATTAATGGAGGCCAGTTTTGTCTTAGGAATAAATTTTGAGGAGAAATCCTTTTCGGAATAAATTTTGAGAAGAAATCCTTTTAGGAATGAATTTTGAGGAGAAATCCTTTTAGGAATAAATTTTGAGGTGAAATCGTTTTAGGAAAAAATTTAAAGGATAAATCGTTTGAGGAATAAATTTTGAGGTGAAATTGTTTTAGGAATAAATTTTGAGGAGAAATTGTTTTAGGAATAAATTTTAAAATTCGATTTATTTCTGACGAGATATTATTAAAATGTAGAGAATTATTTCGTTATCTAAAGACGGGTTTACACGATCGAACGGTTCGTCGAAGGCGGTTCGACAGATAAGTGTTTGAAGTGATGTTCGAACGTGTGAACGGGGTATTTGACTGTCGAACACGTTCGTCGAACGGTTCGAAGAACGTCTCTTCTCGCCTGACTTTTGTGGGCGGGGCTTCATTGTCCACAAACCTTATGCATTTGTGGCTGACTCCCCCTCTTCGAACCGTATGACAAGCAGGTTCAATAACCGGGTTGGACGAACCAAGCAGGTCCAACAACCGGGCTGGACGAACCAAGCAGGTTCAACAACCGGGCTGGACGAACCAAGCAGGTTCAACAACCGGACTGGACGAACCAAGCAGGTTCAACAACCGGGCTCGACGAACCAAGCAGGCTCAAAAACCGGGTTCGACAAACCAAGCAGATTAAACAACCGGGCTCGACGAACCAAGCAGGCTCAAAAACCGGGTTCGACAAACCAAGCAGATTAAACAACCGGGCTGGACGAACCAAGCAGGTTCAACAACCGGGCTGGACGAACCAAGCAGGTTCAACAACCGGGCTGGACGAACCAAGCAGGTTCAACAACCGGGCTGGACGAACCAAGCAGGTTCAACAACCGGGCTCGACGAACCAAGCAGGCTCAAAAACCGGGTTTGACAAACCAAGCAGATTAAACAACCGGGCTAGACGAACCAAGCAGGTTCAACAACCGGGCTTGACGAACCAAGCAGGTTCAACAACCGGGCTCGACGAACCAAGCAGGTTAAACAACCGGTCTCGACAAACCAAGCAGATTTAACAACCGGGCTCGACGAACCAAGCAGGCTCAACAACCGGGCTCGACGGACCAAGTAGGTTAAACAACCGGGCTCGACGAACCAAGCAGGTTCAACAACCTGGCTCGACGAACCAAGCAGGTTCAACAACCGGGCTCGACGAACCAAGCAGGTTCAACAACCGGGCTCGACGAACCAAGCAGGTTCAACAACCGGGCTCGACGAACCAAGCAGGTTCAACAACCGGGTTCGACGAACCAAGCTGGTTAAACAACCGGGCTCGACGAACCAAGCAGGTTCAACAACCGGGCTTGACGAACCAAGCAGGTTCAACAACTGGGCTCAACAAACCAAGCAGGTTCTACGAACCAAGCAGGTTAAACAACCGGGCTCGACGAACCAAGCAGGCTCAACAACCGGGCTCGACGAACCAAGCAGACTCAACAGCCGGGCTCGACGAACCAAGCAGGCTCAACAACCGGGCTCGACGAACCAAGCAGGCTCAACAACCGGGCTCGACGAACCAAGCAGGTTCAACAACCGGGCTCGACGGACCAAGCAGGTTAAACAACCGGGCTCGACGGACCAAGCAGGCTCTACGGACCAAGCAGGCTCAACAACCGGGCTCGACGGACCAAGCGGGCTCGACGGACCAAGCAGGCTCAACAACCGGGCTCGACGAACCAAGCAGGCTCAACAACCGGGCTCGACAAACCAAGCAGGCTCAACAACCGGGCTCGACGGACCAAGCAGGCTCGACGGACCAAGCAGGCTCAACAACCTGGCTCAACGGACCAAGCAAGCTCAACAACCGGGCTCGACGGACCAAGCAGGCTCAACAACCGGGCTCGACGAACCAAGCAGGTTCAACAACCGGGCTCGACGGACCAAGCAGGCTCGACGGACCAAGCAGGCTCAACAACCGGGCTCGACGGACCA
>NC_090728.1:188258012-188270512 GCF_036898095.1 Palaemon carinicauda | reverse complement strand
ATTTAAAAGAGAGCATAGATGAGTCACAGAATAGAAGCCTGAAAAGTATGGCTTATATATATATATATATATATATATATATATATATATATATATATATATAAGCCATATATTTTAATACATTAATGTCTGGATTCTCTCATCGACCTCGGGATCAGAGTCCCAAGGCGGAACCATTCAAAGACAATAGCTTCTGACCGGCCGGGAATCGAACCCTGGTCCAGGAAGCTTGTATGACCGTGATATAACACCTAGCTTTTATATATATGTATATATATCTTTATATATATTTATATATATATATATATAGATATTATTTTTCTTTAATTTGTAAATGTCAGTAAAATTAGGGGAAGGAAGAGAAAACGATGGATTGACGAACCAAGAAAATTGTGGGTTTAAACTGGAATTTAAAGACCATTAACAGACGCGAGTGGGACATGTGTGGGGCCTTTGTTCTGCAGCTGGTTTTATATATATATATATATATATATATATATATATATATATATATATATATATATATATATATATATATATACATATATATATTTAGTTAGTTAAGTAGTTTATTCGTTTCCTTATTTCCTTTCCTCACTGGGATATTTTCCCCATTGGAGCGTGTGGTCTTATAGCATCCTGCTTTTCCAACTAGCGTTGTAACTTGTAATGATAATAAAAGATCTTTGTGGTTTGAATTTAGATATTTTAATCTTTATTATTATTATTATTATTATTATTATTATTGAAATGCCAGTAATAAATATAATGCATCAGGATCTTAGAGGATTGTAATGCATTAAAAAAGCTAGTTTGGTGGTACTCATTCCCTCTTCATATTTGCCTAGCATCCTTTCATTCTTAACCTGTGACCCTTCCGTCCCCACTACCTGGGTCAATTTCATTTCCTCCAATCCCTGTGCCAGCTACCCGAAGACGAGAGAACCACCAGCGCGGCGGTCTGTTTGGCTTGAAGCTTCGAACTAAAACGGACAGATGTTTGGACTATTTAGGCGGGAAATGTGGTTGTTAAGTGGCCTACTAACCGACCAATGAGTGTTTAAAACCTTTCAAAAACTTCATTTTTCTTTAGCCATGTCTTCTCCATACGCATCTGTATATATTAGTTTTGTAGAGCGGAATGACTAAGAGATGAGAGGCTGAGTAGTTTTGGAAGACCAGACCTATAGACGCTCTTGTTTTTTGGCGGTAAATGAAACGGATTCAAAGGAAATAGTTCTACGTTGCTTAGATTAAAGTGGTTGCTAACGATGTTAAAATAGCCTCCGTACCACCATGGTCTTTCATTGCCTTGGGGTAGAGTTCTCTTGCTTGAGGGTACACTCGGGCACACTATTCTATCTTGTTTCTCTTATTGTTATTTTGAAGTTTTTATCCTATTTTTATTTTCACGTTTTTATGGTTTATATATGAAAGATTTATTTTGATATCGTTCTTAAACTTCTCTAGTAGTATTTCCTCATTACCTCTCCTCACTGGGCTATTTTCCCTGTTGGAGCCCCTGGGCTTATAGCAACCTGCTTTTCCAACTAGGGTTGTAGCTTAGCAAGTAATAATAATAATAGCAATAATGAATAAATGTTTCTGTTTACTAGGCAATAAAGGTTTATATGAGTGGCTGTTAAGTTGTTATGGTTAATAGTAATATAGTTATTGGTTATTTTGTTGTGTTAACCATATGATAATGCAAGGCTATTGACCTATTTGTAGGTATAATTGCAGCACAGGAGTAAACAGGTCATAGTTAATTCTAATAGCCAGGCCTTCTCCATCATGAGACTCAATACTACACAGTATTCTAGAAGTTTTATTCCAGCTGTGACCAAGTTGTGAAATGATCTTCCTAGTCGGGTAGTTGAATCAGTAGAACTTCAAGGTTGGAGCAAATGTTTTTTATGTTGACCAGGGTGACATGAGTCTTTTTATAGTTTATATATGACATATCTATTTTGACGTTGTTACTGTTTTTAGAATGATTTATTGTTAGTTTGTTCCCATCATTTATTTATTTCCTTATTTCCTTTCCTCACTGGGCTATTTTTCCATATTGGAGCCCTTGGGCTTATAGCATCTTGCTTTTTCAACTAGGGTTGTAGCTTGGCTAGTAATAATAATAACAATAATAATAGTTGACCCGCCTTGATAATTATAGTTGATGGCATTTGATATTATTAAACTTTTATTTATTTTGGTGCTCGCCAGTTCAACTTATCGAGCTGGAGTGATGTTAATTGATGTTATTCTTATTATTGTATCATATTCTCTCTCTCTCTCTCTCTCTCTCTCTCTCTCTCTCTCTCTCTCTCTCTCTATATATATATATATATATATATTTATATTTATATATATATATATATATATATATATATATATATATATATTTATATATATATATATATATATATATATATATATATATATATATATACATATATGAGGCCCTTTGCGTCAACAGGCGTAGAAGAAGATATATATATATATATATATATATATATATATATATATATATATATATATATACATATACATATATATATATATATATATATGTGTGTGTGTGTATATACATATATATGTATATATACAGTATATATATATATATATATATATATATATATATATATATATATACACGTGTGTGTATTTAATTTGTAGTGCTCGCCTATATTATTTATACAATAATAGACTTATTATTACCAATGTTCCTAAATCCCTCTAACTGACTAATTTCTCTTCAACATAGCTCCACTCACTTCCTAATTGCCAGCATATTTTGCCATCATGCAATGTAAGCAACAAACATTACATGAAGCTGCATACTTTGCTTTCATGCAATACAAGCAAAAAGCAAAACATGAGGCTACAATAGCAACAAAGGAACAAGCTGTAGCAATTAATCAATTCATACAAGTGGCTATCAGATAATAATATTTATGCTGATGAATTTTACAATGAATTTTGTAATAAGAATTTATACAATAGGCAGAATTATTTAGTTCACTGTACTGTATTGCTAACGTATTTAATAATTAATGGTATCATTATTAAATTTATACATGTTAGGGTCAGTAAATCACACATAAATGAAATATGTGTCCTTATGAAAGCAACATATAAAACACACACGTTTATATATATATATATATATATATATATATATATATATATATATATATATATATATATATAAAATCATCTGAAACGAATTTTCTGAATACCTATAAACATACATTTATGCATACATACACATAAACACAATATATATATATATATATATATATATATATATATATATATATATATATATATATATATATATATATATATATATATATATAATGTGTGTGTGTATGTATGTATGTTTATTGGTATTCACCTCTCTCTCTCTCTCTCTCTCTCTCTCTCTCTCTCTCTCTCTCTCTCTCTCTCTCTCGTCGCACACGTTACAGTGATAGACAGAATAAAAATTTAATAAATTAAAGCTTAATGTGAATTAACATCCTAAAACAATCAGTGCAACAATTAGAAAATTGGCAATTGTTCAATTTTTTTTTTTCAGTAATTTGAAAAACTTGATCGAAATGCACAAAGGTTTCACGAACTTCTTTGTGATGTTGAATTGCAAAATAAGAGTTTTAAGTTTTAATTTGCTTTTATTATTTAAGAACTTGTATTGATATATTTAGTGGAAATAAGAATTTTATAAACATTCAGAAGTAAAAAATACATACAAAGATAGATGTATATGTTAATAACCTACGATCTAGAATTAGATTAACTCAGAGAGAGAGAGAGAGAGAGAGAGAGAGAGAGAGAGAGAGAGAGAGAGAGAGAGAGAGAGAGAGATTTAATAAATTTATTACGCCCAAAGGCGTCAAACAAAGTTACATATTAGCAGTTACATACAGTACATCAGAAATCAACAGAAAAAAAAACAATTGAATCATCAGTATATCAGTTACAAAAATAAAATATATGAGAGAGAGAGAGAGAGAGAGAGAGAGAGAGAGAGAGAGAGAGAGAGAGAGAGAGAGAGAGAGAGAGAGAGAGTAAAATGTAGCCAAGAGTGGAGTTCCTGACTTAATTCGGATGTTATCAATGGGAGGAATATAATATGCTATTATCAGTAACGAATTTAGATATAATCATCATCAGACATAACTAGTCCACTGCAGAACAAAGGCCTCCGAAATGTCCTTCCACTTGCGTCTGTTTATGGTCTTTTGGAGCCAGTCCACACCCGCAAACTTCCTTAGTTCGTCGATCCATCGCCTTCTCTTCCTTTCCCTGCTTCTCTTGCAATCGCTAGAGACTCATTCTGTTGTTCTTAATGTCTAAATATTTAGAGGTTTAAAGGCCGCTCATGAATGGTAGAGGCAAGGGACAGTGACATTGCCCTAGAGACTGACCATATATACATATGATCAGCGCTTAAGCCCCCTCTCCACCCAAGCAAGGGCCAAGGAGGGCCGTGTAATGGCTGCTGATGACTCAGCATATAGAGCTATAGGCTCCTTCAACCCTCCCCCTCCATCCTTAGCTCACAAAGATGGTGAGGTTGCAACATCTAAAGGAATAACGAGTTTGAGCGGTACTCGAACCCTAGTCTGGGAATCACCAGGCAAGGGCGCTACCACCAGACCACCACATATTTGTCATTCTCATTACATGTCCTGACCATGTCCATTTCTTTTCGTACATGATAGAATATCCGCTACTTCAGTTTGCTCTCTTATAAATATAGATAACAAGAGACTTCTGTCTTATATCTCAACGTCGGCAGTCTTTTCCCAGACTTACATACATACATATACCAAGGCACTTCCCCCAATTTTGGGGAGTAGCCGACATCAACAAATGAATCAAAAACAAAAAAGGGGACCTCTACTCTCTACGTTCCTCCCAGACTTAAAATCGTCAATAATATTTAAGCAATAGACGATATTGAAATGTTCCTTCCAAAATTCATGAAGGGTGAGATTGGTGTTGTCTGTGATATCGAAGCATTTCTTGAACAAATGCTTTGTGTACAGTTTTTTAAAGTTGGAAATTACTTGTTGGTCCATGGGCTGGAGGAGGGGCGTGGTGTTGGGCGGGAGATAAAGGACCTTGAGGAACCTGTACTCATCAAGAATGTCCTCTTCGAGACCAGGAGGGTGACCAGGGGCATTGTCGAGGACCAGTCAGTGATAGTGAGAAGGACGATAATGCAAATAACAATATTAACATTGTTCGATAGCAAAACTAGGAAAGGAAATAAAGATTTAAGTTTGATGTTGTAGCCTATTATTATTATTATTATTATTATTATTAAATGCTAAGCTACAATCCTAGTTGGAAAAGCAGGATGCTATAAGCCCAGGGGCCCCAACAGCGAAAATAGCCCAGTGAGGAAAGGAAATAAAGAAAAATGAAATATTTTAAGTATAGTAACAACATTAGTATAGATATTTCCTATAAAAACTATAAAAACTTTAACAAAACAAGAGGAAGAGAAACTAGATAGAAGTGCACCTAATTGTACCCTCAAGCAAGAGAACTCTAACCCATGATAGTGAAAGACTTTGGTACAGAGGTTATGGCACTACCCAAGACTAGAGAACAATGGTTTAATTTTGGAGTGTCATTCTCCTAGAAAGGTTCCTGCCTGACAATCTGTTGAACGGGAGTTCGAGACACGCTCAAGTTCTATGGTTTCTCTTAATATCTGCTCCTTCACCATCCTTATCACCTAGGTGGGGGATAGGAGAACCCTATAGGTGTAGAGTCATCAGCAGCCATTGTCTGGTTCTCCCTGGTCCTTGCTTGATGGAGAGGGAGCTTGGGTCTGTATGGCATTGTCCTTTACCTTGAATCTGCCGTTCACGAGAGGCCTTTGAAGAAACATCTTTGACATTGAATTCTATTTCTATTATTATCTTTCATTATTTTTGAGAATTGTATCATGGGTTAAGAATTTTGGTCTCTCTCTCTCTCTCTCTCTCTCTCTCTCTCTCTCTCTCTCTCTCTCTCTCTCTCTCTCTCTCAACATATACTCTATATATATACTTTATATATATATATATAATATATATATAAATATATATATATATATATATATATATATATATATATATATATATATATATAGGCTATATATTTATATATATATATATATATATATGTATATATATATATATATATATATATATATATATATACTGTTTATATATATATATATGTTTATATACATATATATATATATATATATATATATATATATATATATATATATATATATATATATATATATATTTTTGGGCTCAAGCCATGTCGTCCTGATGGAAGTTCCTATAGGGTAGCTTCCTAGGGTATATTACAACTACGGCGATATTCCCAGAGAATTTACCTTAAGGTACCAGAATTCTAACTCCTGGAGCGAGTATCCCTCGTGAAAGGGATATCGCGACATATCAGAGGACGTATTCTAGACACGTCACATGGCAATCTACGACCTGAACAGAGATTCGTCTCGTAGGAGGGAGATTGACGAGATACGAATTCGGGAAAGAAAAAGGGGAGCCGCTCCCAAGGCTTCCCTATCCCCCGATTCGTATGCGTGCCTGGCGCCAATCCTGGCGCCATCTGTATTCCTTTTTGCGTAGCTTAACAACTCGGTGTTTTTTCCTGTTTTTCTCGCAAATCTTGGATTTATTCAGCTTTTCATGGCTTCTTCGTCTTCGTTGACCTCGGATAAGTTGAGTATAGTGTCTGTTATGTATAAATGTAGGCTCTTGGTAAAATTTCGAGTGATTAATAGGATTAATCTTTGATACAAGAGCCGTAGCCTACCAGAGGTGTCCTGGACACTGTCACTCGCTAGGTATAAATTAGTTAGTCAGAGTGACATTCCTGGTTGTTTTGCTTAATAAATTTTAGCTATTTAGCTTTACATAGGATTTCCTTTCGTGCTTAGTATTATTTGGCGAAGTATTCGCCATTCTGGCCTACGCTAGGCCATGTAGCCTAGTCGTTTGGTCCTAGTACTTAATGCATGATTTTGGTTTTTCCGAGTGTAATTAAAATTTTATTGAAGCTTTAGGCTATATTTTATACATTTTAGACTGTGTGGAATATTTCCAAGATTGTATACGTGAGAGTTTCGGTGAATTAGGTAATCGATTCTCTTGGTGCCTAGGCTAATTGCTTATGGAGCCTTAGTATACTTTATTATACTCCCCGGTTGCTTTCTTTTCTTCGGAGAAGGTATGCAATCCCTTTCCCTCTGTTTAAGCCTTGGGCTTATCCCTAAGTGGTTTTTTCCGAATTTATTTTTGATAAAACTATACTAGGGTGTTACTGTACCTTCCTGTTCCAGCAGAGTCTGGTTCAAAGAGGGACAGAACAACAGAGTTTTTAGTCTGAGTCCGTGTTGTCTGGCTTGGGGCAGAGTCTCCCTCGCTGACCTAACACTTACAAAGGGAGCTTAGCTCCCTTAGGTCACTATCGAAGGTTTCTGTAGTTATGATTCCTTCTTGTGTGATCGACCAGACTAAGTCCTGTTGCTGTTCTCGGGGAGGATAAAATCTTCCCTTGGGAGTAGCAACGCCTTCCTTGCTTTGGTGCTCTGGAAGCTGGCAGGTATTATACTACTGTGCTGGCCCTTTCCCTTAGATCTCCCTTAGGCTAAGACAAAGTTCTTGGCTGCGGGTGATCTGTCACTAAAGCAAGGTTGGCAGGACCCTCTTGTCCCTTCCCCCTCTATCTCCGTAATGGCCTAGCCATTACTGTACTGTACCTTGCCGGCCGGCAGAGCTGGCCGGCAGGGGTATTACTGTACTGTATGTCATTCTACTTCTGGACCTAGTATAGGTTGGGATGTGGAATTGACTAAGCCCATTGCCGGCCGGCAGAGATGCTGGACGGCAAGGGTCTTATGTTTTCGAGTGCTGCCCGGACCTCTCTTGGTCCCTCATCCATGCCTGCCGGCAGAGCCGGACAGCATTGGTCAAGGAAGCCTGAATTAAGTTTCTCCCCTTCCTTATATGCACTCTTTCGGTTGCCGGGCTTGGGGGGTTGTGTACACTCTTATCCCGGCATCCATTCTATTTTCTTCTAGTGCTGTACCTGTCCCGGCTGCCGGCTTATGAGGCCGGCAGCCGGGCAGGTGTAGTCTTCTGGTTCTTTTGCTGCCGGCTGGCATCGGTCTTGTACCTTTGCCGGCCGGCTTATGTCAGTCCTTGTCTGCCGGTCACCAAGAGTGTGGCCGGCAGCTGGGTACTACCTTGTGTAGTTGCTGGCCGGCAATCATTGCCGGCCAACACTGGCTGTTGCTGGCCGGCAGCAGCTGCCGCCGGCACAGGCATTTGAACCAGAGGGCTGCCGCCCTATAGCTGTTAAGTAGTATACTTTAAAGCTAATTGTGATGTGTGCCGGCCGGCAAAGGCAGGCCGGCACACATCCGCCTATACTGTACTAGTATTCTTCTGTATAGCATATACAGTAAGAAGAAAACTATAGTAAAAGTTTAGGTACAGCACTGTATCTTCTAACACTATTGTGTTTTCTTGCAGCCCTTTGCTGTTGCCCTCAGACAGGAAGCAGAGTTCTTCCCCGTCTATTATCCAGGATTTTAAAATCATTGCCTAGGTGTGAGCTCCACCTGTTTCCTCTGGAAACCTTGCATTGGTTACTCTAGTAGAGATAAACCATTTTGATTTTATTATCTGGAAGGCTGCAACAATGGGTTGTGAGGGAAACACAAGTGTGTGTCTTTCCTTTATGAATTGTTATGCTATACTATGCATATCCAGTGATACATAGTTCACTTGATACTCATGGAAATTTCTTCTCTTTACAGGAGGACCCTCCGAAGTGCGGAAATGTTTTCTGCAATGTCCGCAGCAAGAACCTCTGCGGACATGAGTGTTGTAGGAGACACGCAGCATGCGCTGTCTCCAAGGATGATCTCCAGTATTGGGACCCTCAGGTATGTACTGTATGCACTAACCTGATTACTGAGGCTTTTGATTCCCCTAGAACGGCGGAATCAAGGGATATAGCTAGGGAAAAGCTTCGTACTTGGGTAAGGGGCTTCAAGAAGAACACCTCTGGCCCTTATCTTCCAAGTGAGAAGATGAGGGCGTATCTTTTTCCCCAGGCATCAGCTGAGGCAGTGATTCCCCAGCCTCAAGAGGAGATCCTTCAAGATCAAGTCCAGGTGGACGAGGAAGTCGCAGATGCGATGCAAGACATCCAGTTGTGTGACAGGATGTCTGACCTGGACGAACGTTTGGAAGAAGACCTCCTGGCAGAAGGTCAGGATCAAGTTCAAACCCCGGATGTCGTAGAGGATGAGGTCGACGAGGTGTCGGCTACTCCGGTTCAGATGCCGGAGCCTATCCCCTCAACATCAGCTGGCCTCCCAGTAGAACTGGGACAGGCCCTCTCTTCGATTGTTGGAATGATCCAACAAATGCAGAAGGAGAATCAGGAGAAGGCGGCTGCAATGGAACTGCGTATGCAGTCCCTGGCAGAATCACATGGGCCCCGGAAAAGGCTCTATGTGAAAGACCTTCCCATATGCTCAGATGCTAACCCATGGAGGTATGCTGAGCACATGCCGATGACGACTGGAAAGATCGTCATCTCGGATAAGCTGGGTTCAGTTCCCCTAGAGGAGGTAGAATTCTGGCCCAGCAAGGCATCATATCCGGACTGCTATGTCCGGCTGAGAAAAGAACCAGCTTCAAGGGAGGAGACAGAGCCGAAGGAGGTCATTATTATGGACCACGCTAAGGCTCAAGCCCTACTTTCATCCTCGATGAAAGAGAGGGGCTTCTCGAATTCGAAGGTAGCTGCATTGAGCAAGAAGCTCCCTTCGTTTGTGTCCTCTCCTGATAGAGCCTTCCCCTTTTTACAGAAAGGGTTTGCGGCTGTCCTAAAGGCAGTCGAGGCCGGCAAGCCTTGCCCCTCCCTGGAGGAGTGTAAACCCTTGTCGCTGGCTCTACCTATGGACCACAAAGACTGGAAGGATGTCCATCTGACATTCTCAGTGGGAAAGTTGGAGGCTGATATTGCCGGACGGCAATTCGGCGAGGACCTCCCCAAGCTGTCCGAATCTCTTTTACGAAGAGAGTTCGAGACAAAAGAAAGACTGGCTGCCTCAATGTCTCATCAGACTACTCTCGAGACGATGGCAAGTGACCCCAAGGTCCATGAAATGTTCATGGTAGTGGCTAAGTCTCACCTAGCCACAGTGACGAAGGACCTTTATAGCTTCGTCAAGGCAAGGAGAGCTTGCAGGGAGTTCGTGTTCACCGGGGCTTCGGTGAGACACGAGCCAAGGAAGTTAATCTCCTCCAACATTTGGGGAGAAGACCTTTTCCCTACCGATGTGGTCAAAGAGGTTGTTGATAAGGCCGCCGTGGAGAATAGAAACCTTCTCCAGAAGTGGGGCCTGGCTATCAAAAGAAAATCTTCCCCGGATGAGGGTCCTCAACCAAAGAGGAAGAATATGAAGACTAGGCTACCATTTCGGCCAGCCAAGCCTTATAGACAGCAACAGCAACTGCAATTGCCTTTGCCTCCAGTGCCCCAGATGGTGGCACAAACCCCGACTGCCTTTCAGTGGGTACCCCAGGCTGTGCCAGGTCAGTCAACCACATTCGCCCCAACGTTCGAAGGACAGTCTTCTTCCTTTCGTGCAAAACCTAGAGGAGCAGCCAGAGGCTCGTCTAGGCGCCCCTCAAGGGGAAGGGGATTCAGAGGTGGTCGTGGTCAGGGAGGCAAGACCTCAGGACGGCAGTCCAAGTGAAATGATACCGGTAGGAGGGAGACTGATGAAATTTTGGGATCGCTGGACCTTCGATCCCTGGGCCCAAAGCCTACTCAAGAATGGACTGGGTTGGAGCTGGTACAGCACTCCACCCCCATGCCTTCGGTTTTTCCAACACTCCACCCCCATTTTGGAGGAGTACGTTCAAGAACTGTTGGAGGAAAATGTGATCCGAAAGGTGAAGTCCATCAAATTCCAAGGGAGGCTGTTTTGTGTTCCCAAGAAAGACTCGGAAAAGCTCAGAGTCATTTTGGACTTGTCACCACTCAACAAGTTCATAGTGAATTGCAAATTCAAGATGCTAACACTGCAACACATAAGGACCTTACTGCCCAAGAGGGCATACTCAGTCTCTATAGACTTGTCAGACGCCTATTGGCACATTCCAATCAGCCGTCGACTCTCCCCCTACCTAGGGTTCAGGCTACAACGGAAACTGTACGCCTTCAAAGCCATGCCATTCGGGCTAAACATAGCCCCAAGGATTTTCACGAAGCTTGCGAGCGCAGCTCTCAAACAATTACGCCTAAAGGGAATTCAGGTAGTGGCCTACCTGGACGACTGGCTGGTGTGGGCAGCATCCGAGACCGAATGCTTGCAAGCTTCCAGTCAGGTGATCCAGTTCCTAGAGTACCTAGGCTTCAAGATCAACAAGAAAAAGTCTCGACTTTCTCCATCCCAAAAGTTCCAGTGGCTGGGAATCCACTGGGACCTTTTGTCACACAGTTTCTCCATCCCAATGAAGAAAAGGAAGGAGATAGCGGGCTCTGTCAAGAGACTTCTAGATTCCGAAAGGATATCAAGACGCGAACAGGAGAGGGTACTAGGCTCTCTCCAGTTTGCTTCAGTGACAGACCCAGTGCTAAGAGCACAGCTAAAGGATGCAACCGGAGTTTGGAGAAGGTATGCATCAAACGCGCAAAGAGACCTGAGAAGACCAGTGCCGCCTCGGCTACGCACTCTTCTCAGACCTTGGTCCCAAGCCAGACATCTAAAGAAGTCGGTTCTTCTTCAGCCACCTCCCCCGTCGATGACGATTCACTCAGACGCCTCAAAGGAGGGATGGGGAGGTCACTCTCATCGGAAAAAAGTCCAGGGGACTTGGTCCAAGCTATTCAGGACCTTTCATATAAACTTTCTAGAAGCTATGGCAGTGCTCCTTACCTTAAAGAAAGTCTCCCCGCGTCACTCGATCCACATAAGATTGGTGACAGACAGCGAGGTGGTTGTGAGATGCTTGAATCGACAAGGGTCGAGGTCACCACCTCTCAACCAAGTGATGTTAGCCATTTTCCGATTGGCGGAAAAGAAGAAGTGGTACCTGTCGGCAGTTCACCTTCAAGGAGTCCGCAATGTGACAGCGGACGCTCTATCCAGGTTCACACCGATAGAGTCGGAATGGTCCTTAGACGCAGGATCATTTTCCTTCATTCTGAATCAAGTCCCAGAACTGCAAATAGACCTCTTTGCGACGAAAGACAACAAGAAGTTGCCCCTGTACGTGTCCCCGTACGAGGACCCCTTAGCGGAAGCAGTGGACGCAATGTCCCTCGACTGGAACAGATGGTCCAGGATTTATCTGTTCCCTCCTCACAACCTTCTGTTGAGGGTCCTCAACAAACTGAGATCCTTCAAGGGGGTAGCGGCAATAGTGGCCCACAAG
>NC_090728.1:188220192-188247692 GCF_036898095.1 Palaemon carinicauda | reverse complement strand
TGGTGGAGCCCCGTAGGGTTGTAGCTTAGCAAATAATAATAATAATAATGTTTATTCATAAATATTTTACGCAAGTAATATGTACAGTCTTTTATAATTTATATTTCTAGAAATGTTCTAATATATATATAATATATATACAGTATATATATATATATATATATATATATATATATATATATATATATATATATATATATATATATATATAAATGTTCCAAGATAAATAGCAAACTCTCAACTACATTCTCATACCAAGTGAACATTCTACCGCACAGTCTTCTCATCCGTAATGCATTTACCCCGCACCCATTATTATAGTCAGTGCAATGAAGGAAAAAAAATGTAGAATCTTAGGTGAGGGATTTTGCCTGAGGAAGATCCAGGTGTAAATAGAGCGTTGTTCTCTCCTCACAGATAATGGATTGACCCTCAAGGCAAAAGCACGAAGGTCGTCGACGTCTCTCTCTCTCTCTCTCTCAGATACCGGTCAGTTAGATTTAAAATGGCACTGCAAAATGTGAATCTCTCTCTCTCTCTCTCTCTCTCTCTCTCTCAGGTACCGGTTTAGTTAGATTTAAGAGGGCACTGCAAAATGTGAATCTCTCTCTCTCTCTCTCTCTCTCTCTCTCTCTCTCTCTCTCTCTCTCTCTCTCTCTCTCTCTCTCTCTCTCTCTCTCTCTCTCTATATATATATATATATATATATATATATATATATATATATATACACCAGTCGTTAGATTTAAAATGGCGTTATGTATATATATTCCCGTGTAAAATGCGAAGAGAATTTGTACGCCTCTCAGCAGTTACTTATACTTTTTCGAGAGAGAGAGAGAGAGAGAGAGAGAGAGAGAGAGAGAGAGAGAGAGAGAGAGAGAGAGAGAGAGAGAGAGAGTGTGTGTGTGTGTGTTTCAAATTTATCGGATTTTGATTTTTTAAGAATCAACTTGATGTTATTATCACAAAAGAACACCAATTTCTTGAGAGGTTAAAAGTCTATTCCTGTATGTGAAAAAACAGGATATAAGGTATAAACTATTCATTGTAATAAATAACATAAATGGCTTGAAGGAGAAAGGCACACACGCCCGTAAAAAATAACTAAAAAAATGAAAAGAAGAAGAAGAAGAAGAAGAAGAAGAAGAAGAAGTAGTAAGAGAGCAAACGAAACTCCCGCAATAAATAAAAGCAAGGAAATTATAAAGTGCAAGAGCACAGTACCTAAAGACATCCCACGTCAAAGGTAGCATTTAAAGGTAGTCTTGTGACCCTCCCCGCCGAATTCTGATTGACACGGACGACCTAACACGTTGCAAGTCACACCGCTATCATTGCAGAAGCGGATGCAATAAAAAATTCCCTACAGGGGGAAAAAGGGAGGTAACTTGAACACTAGATCTGGGGAGAAACTTGGCCCCTAGGGGGGGAAATCTGGAATTTTTGGTAGGTAACAGATTTCCTACCAAGACAGGAGACTCATTTCCGTAATGTTGATTATTATATTAATAGTAATAATTATAAAGTTTTAATTAGAATTAGGAAAGTAAACAGTCCTGCGTAATCAAGAACTGATAATTATATCCTATTAAACTAATAAAATAAGTTTTGGAGACATTTTCTTAGCTATTTTTTTATAGATCTAGTTCCATTTTATCATTTACTACCTTTTAATGGAGAGAGATTGGTTGATTTAAAGTTTTCAGGCTAATGAGAGAGAGAGAGAGAGAGAGAGAGAGAGAGAGAGAGAGAGAGAGAGAGAGAGAGAGAGAGAGAGAGAGAGAAGTATTATTATTATTATTTGCTATAAGCCAGGGGGCTCCAACAGGGAAAATAGCCCAGTGAGGAAAGGAAACAGGAAAAATAAAATATTTTAAGAACAGCATCAACATCAAAATAAATATCTCCTATATAAACTATAAAACTTAAAAAAAAAAACAAGAGGAAGAGAAATTAGATAGAATAGTGTGCCCGAATGTACCCTCATGCAAGAGAACTCTAACCAAAGATACTGGAAGACCATGGTACAGAGGCTATGACACTACGCAAGACTAGAGAACAATGGTTTGATTTTGGAGTGTCCTTCTCTTAGAAGAGCTGCTTGCCATCGCTAAAAAGTCTGACATTACCCAAGACTAGAGAACAATGGTTTGATTTTGGAGTGTCCTTCTCTTAGAAGAGCTGCTTGCCATAGCTAAAGAGTCTCTTCTACCCTTACCAAGAGGAAAATAGCCACTGAACAATTACAGTGCAGTAGTTAACCCCTTGGGTGAAGAAGATCAGTACTTAAAATCATGAAAATACCAACGCAATTGCTTCATCAATTGTAGCTACTTTCCACTCCAGGAAGAAAAATTAATCCATTGTGTTGTGGTATAGGTCACAGATTAAGATGTTAGAATTTTGGTTCAGTTTAAGGAAACAGGATGATTATTCTTTTCGCAATGGTTCAAACAATTTGATTATGCTGTGATGTTAACTGTTCATGCTTACAAAAAGGAATTTTTTCGCTTTTGTCAAAAGTTCAAAGTAGCAGCAACTTTTTTTATGTTGAACAGGCTGACATAAGTCTTTTTATAGTTCATATATGACATATGTGTTTTGATGCTACAGTTTTTTAAAAATATTTTATTGTTAATTTTTTCTCATCGTTTATTTATTTCCTTATTTCCTTTCCTCACTGGGCTATTTTTCCCTATTGGAGCCCTTGGGCTTATAGCATCTTGCTTTACCAACTAAGGTTGTAGCTTAGCTAATAATAATAATAATAATAATAATAATAATAATGATAATGGCCAATCAGGTCAAATTTCAAGTAAAAGTCAAATTTATGTAAATCTTATAATAACAACCCTGAATTATCATCTCAATGGTTTTATGCAAGCGTTGATATATATATATATATATATATATATATATATATATATATATATATATATATATATATATATATATATATATATATATATGTGGTAAAATTTAAACATTATTGTATGTTTAATTAAATTTGTATAAAAAGAATGTTTAAAAAATTGTATACTGTACATGTTGCATTTTTAAAGTGTTTTTTTTCATTTTAGATACAAAAGTTATTAAAAACATTAGGCTGCCTCACTTTTTTTTTTTACATCATGTCATAGGTTCCCTTCTACTTTTTTATACAAGAGAAATAAACAAACATTTTTTAATTCGTAATACAGAGAGAAAGGATAAGAAGAATTGTGATTTGTTTCCCTGAAGCCATTTGGTTGTGTAACTCTGATTTAAAAAAAATACATTTCTAACCTTCTTATTGCTCTTATGAATTCGGGAAAACAAGACGCATGGAAATTCTTTCAAAATCAAGTTGAGAAAGGATTCTGAAAGTATATCGATGATTGTATTGGACAGTAGATACTTATAGGGATTTTGCAAGTGAAAAACTTAATCAATATGCTGATTTATATTTGCAATGGTAGAAAAACAATAGGAAATGGTCCTAGAATTTTAATTGAGCCAAATTATTATTATTATTTTATTATTATTATTATTATTATTATTATTATTATTATTATTATTATTATTATTATTACTAGCTAAGCTACAACCCTAGTTGGAAAAGCAAGATGCTATAAGCCCAAGGGCTTCAGCAGGGATAGATAGCCCTGTGAGGAAAGGAAATAAGGAAATAAATAAACTGTATAAATAAACTGTATAAGAAGTAATGAACAATTAAAATATATTTAAAACATTAACAACATTAAAAGATATTTCATACATAAACTATAAAAAGATTTATGTCATCCTGTTCAACACAAAAACATTTGTGGCAAGTTTGAACGTTTGAACAGATTTAGGTGGGGATAATTTAGTTACCTTGACCTACCCACATCATAAATAGAATATTTTTTAGGTATAATTTAATCTAAAACTTTTTTACCATGCACTAATTTTAGCTATATATCTGTTATGAGATTCAGCAACCACATCTCTATCTATACCCATGAGATGGATTCAATGCTAAAATGTCAGCATCATAAGCAAACAGTATTGCTACCATGGGAAAGAAAACATATAGGAAAAATAGTGATGGTCCACTATTGCTACCCTGAGAAAAAACATATTACACTCCTGTAGTCATTATGGTATGTACTCATTAAAAAAATACTTTATGTATTCTACTACAGTAATAAAAGATTAACTAATAATAGTAAGTAGTGGTCAGTAAATTTTCATGTGTCTAAATTTCCAATAAAAATATGCCTCATGATTAACATGGTCAAAACAGAACTAAATTACAAACGAGTCATATGAAAATGGAAATTGTAATAAGAGCATCACATGCCCCAATGGTCATTAGAAAGCTTAACTTGTAACCTGGAGGAAACATTAAATTTAGCATATGGCATTAGAGATTTTGAAAGCAGATGTTCAAAACCCATGGATAATAGAATAGTCAAAATTTGGTGATCGTCGGAAGGTTTTAGTTTTTAGATATCCAGAAAAAGAAAAAAGTTGCAAAGTGCTTTGCCTGCTTCAAAGTGGGGCCGAGTGATGTTTTAAAATGCTGGTTGAATTTTTTTTATTGTGTATGTAAACTGCAAACAAAATGATTTGCCTAAGCAGAATATTTATATAGGAAACAACTCTAATATCTTGTTATTTTTGTTTGCAGGGATGCTGGCATTTGTGTTGGTGCTGGCTTTGGTGGGGCAAATAGCATGTGGTCAGACTGGGCCCTGTTCAGCGGTTGACGACCAGCTGACCCTTCCTTGCCAATGCACAGTTAGTAGCCAGAATGAAATTTCTATTGACTGCGACAATGTTGCTTTTCCTGGAGATTTCCCCCTACTGCCTTTCAAGTAAGTTTAGTTATTACTAAATATATACAAAGTTTCATTGAAGCAAAGTTGAATTCTTATATGAAAGGAAAACTTGTTTATCAGTTTCTCAAAATTATTTTATTTTTAAGTAATGGTGTATTATGAAAAATTTAAGTTGGTAACATCTTTCATCAAACATATACATTTACCTATTATTAATTGATTTTCTGTTTTAGGATGAAAATTGTTGAATTCACCCAAAGAAATGCAGGAATACAAGCACTTAGAGGCCAGTTATTCACTGCATCTGATCTTCCCCTGAGAAAGGTACGATTAATCCACTCCTTCATCTATGGAAATTGGTTTAAAGAATAATTGACAATTGTAAATGATTTAACTGTCTAATATCAAGTTCCATGTAAAAATATTAGGGACACCAGAACCAAGAGAGGTTCTAAGGAAATGTGAGAGAGAAGTGGCCCATTGTATAAGGGCTAAGATCATTAAAAAAAAACAAGAACTATAGTGGAATAACAATAATTAAGTGAGATGTAAATTAGAATTTTGATTGAGAATGCAAAAGAGATGTAGATTCAGAAACCGGTAGGCATTTGTTGCAGACACAGCCATATGTAATTAAAAACAGATATTTAGTTTTTACTTCCCTTTTATATATTCATGAGGACAAATTTTTGAAGTTTTAATTTGCATTTCAGGTGGATTTCTCAAGGAACACGATCAGACGCCTTTATAACGATGTTTTCGCGAGTCTGGAGGACACCTTGCTGGAGCTGCGACTTGACCATAACTTTTTGGGCGACATCCACAAACCGGTGTTCTCTTCGTCGGAGATTGCTAAGTTGGTCTCACTGAAGGTAAGGCACAAACACATTTCATTCATCCAGCTGTGTTGTTAGTGTTTACAATTGATGACCTTTATATAAGTAAGTTTTAGGAGTTTTTCGACACTCATAGAGTGAGCGAGCTGGGTTGATTCCTGGCATTCCATGCATCCTTTTTTTCTCTGGTATATTTAGCAATAACTATGCCTTAGAAATGGTGCTATAGGAGCATTTCACGGAGCGACACAGGTCGAGCCCAGAAAATATATATTCAGTAGCTTAACCATCTGGTTTTTGCCTCACAGGCAATTTGAATGAGTTCATGGCATTTATTTTTTGGCAAATATTGCAGTACAGTCCCTGGTAACAATATATTATCACTTGTAAGCTTAAGTATGTAAGACAGAATGACTAGAAATATATTGGAGTGGAAAGTTGTTATTATGTTGCTCTTCATAAGGCCAAATATTTTAACCAGAACTTTTATAATTCTATAAGTCTATAAATCTTGTGTTCTTTAGAAGCTTTGTAGGAAGTATATGATCTCAATTACATTGTCATAGAATCTGCCTAAGATCTTTATACTGTATTATCTTCAAAGTACTGTACCTATAGAGAATCTGTATAGAATTTTCACTTCCCAAAAAGACTTGGATTTTCAAAACATATCTATACGATCTAAATAGGGCATTTCTCCTCCCACCAACAGACGCTGAACCTGGCCCACAATCATCTGAAAGAATTAGACACCGGGATGCTGACTGCTCTAGTGAACCTTGAGGTCCTTCACATCGAGGCGAATAACTTCCCTGCTGTGCCTTCGGCTGCCCTCCGCGGCCTTACCAATCTGAAAGTGTTGACGTTGCAGGAAAATGATATTGGTAAGATGATTGACTACAGTATTTGATCATAAGTGTGAATTCTTAATGTACATTTTTATTTGGAGTTATGAATTCATAAATCTCACCAAACAATTGCATAAGTTGCTATTTTATTTATTAATATTTTGCTGATTGATCACTGATGTTTACAATATGCATAATTTGAATTTTTTACCCATAAAGTTATATAGCTTTTAAATGAATAAATAAATGCATATACAGTATATGAATTATATACGTCAAGTAAGGTGGCAAGATCAGAAGAAATTAATTATATTTTCACATCATTTACTAAACATGGTTAAATTTCCCATCAGTTCACATGAAGCACAGAAATTTGCCACAATATCTTCCAACTTTTTATCACTATTTTTTTGCAGATCAAGTGAAGAATTCTTCCTTCATTGAGACACCCGGACTGGTGTTCCTCAACATTTCACACAACAGGATCATCAACATCAAAGAGGGTGCATTCCAGGAATTGACTTCCCTCATCACCCTGGATGCTTCGTACAATAGGTAAGGTCACGTGCATTAGAGGTGATATATGTTCCATTCTTACCAATCCTTAAACCCTAACATTTTTCACAATGCTAGTCTGTATGTAGCTTCATTTGTGGACAGGCACCAGACAGAATGGCGCAGTGCCTTGAAGTTGAATTAATTTTCACAGTTTCCTTTAGTATTGATATTTTCTAATAATTGGGTCTATGACTTCCATTTGGTATCTTAACTCTTATATCTCACTGTTTTAGTTTCTCTTCATCAAGGATAAAAGTTCTTTTTAATCTTCTGTTGTGTTACTGAAGAAATATATTCCCTATGCCTATGCCCCCTACCTACTTCTACAATTACTACACCATACACTTAACTTGAGTGGTTACTTAATGGCTCTGTTAATATCTATATGCCCACATTATAATGGTAGAAGATAACTATAGTGGGCAGTATTTCTAGGACACTCAAAAACAAAGCACATACTAAAGTCTTAAGTCTTGGATAGTGCCATAGACCCTGTATCCCCCACTGTCCAAGGTGTAAGTTCTCTTACTTTAGAGTATATTCAAGCGCAATATGCATCAGTTTATTTTTATTATTCTTTCCCTTGCCTTTTTCTATTTTCTCATTTTTTATATTCATTTTCAAAACCATCATTACTGTCCTCTGTATATACAGTAGTCATGTTCATATATCTATTGTTATCATTTTGCTATTTCTATTCAATAGTTTATTCTTTACATCTGTTTCTTTTTCTGTACTATGCTGATTTCCATACAGTTTCCTGGGGCTTGTGGCATTCTCAAAATGTTACATGAATAATTGAAACGTAGTAACATTACTAGTAATAGGACTTTGGTAGTGTAAATCTGGTAAATTTTCAGCTCAAGAAATTTACATTGATATATTCATGTATTTACAGTATACTGTACAGTATATCATTCAGATTAGAAAGATGTTAGTTTATATGTTGATATATTTAGGAGGTTAGAAATCTATATGATGATTTTAAAAACAAAAGTGGATAGTTTTTTAGTTAAATATATTAATAATGATTATACTACAGTTCTATTCTTTCTTTGATGTTATTTTAAGGAAATTTTGCATAAATGGGAGAAAAATCATGACATTAGTTCCATCACAAAACAAAATTTTCTATAGACTCTTTAAAGAACATTACAAGGATAAATACATTCTTATGTCATGAACAATACTGATGAGGAAGTAAAAGGGATGATAAAAAACTGAGAACACACCATTATTGTTTTTCAATTGTTCAGTTTTATTAACTCTTGTTTTATTACAGGCTATCTAAACTGGATTCAGGGAGTTTCACAGGTATGACATCATTGGAAGAACTGGATCTTTCATCAAATTTCTTGATGGAAATTCCAGCAGATGCTCTGAAAGAACTGATAAACCTCAGGATTCTTGTCCTCCATGATAATCTGATCCAGGTAATATAGAAATTAGCATATTTCAATTTGTAAAGTTTTCTTTAATACATTTTGAGTCATGGCATTTAACTTTGTCTAATTCTGAAATTTATTTAGATTTTCAAACAGGAATTTTTGTTTATAACTATTAATATAACTACCTTGGCCCTACTGTGTCCTCACCTTATGTTGTTTAGTTGTTCACCTTCATTTCACTATGATGAAACAACAGTTATTGTGAGTATAAATAATTACAAGGGGAATTGACTGTTGAAAAGTGGTTCTATCGACAATGAATATAAATTTTTATTTCTTACCTTCATTTAGAGTTGTGTATTTTGCTGTAAATATTTCATAATTGAAAATACAATATAGCCTAATGAGTTTTTTTCTTTCTTAGACTCTAGGTGGAGTAGTAGCCCTTGGTCCAATGACTAGTTTAGAGCAGTTGGATTTAACTCGAAATAACATCGGAGAACTTCCCACAGGGACCTTCAGGCAGCTTTCTAGCTTGAAGTCTTTGAAACTTGCTGTTAACTCAATTAGAAAGGTAAGCATTATTTCTACTTCATTCAATAAGGGAAGAGAAAGTAAAAATTTGTAATAAGATAAGAAATGTCAAGCTCCTTTTCAGTTTAGATTGTATGGTACAGTAATGCATGGCTCTATTTTCTTTGTTCACATTATATAAGATTGAGTAAAGAAAATATTATTTTTTGTTTTTCATTTTGAGGAAATTAAAATTACCACATTAAGTTCTTACAGTATTTGATTTTAGCGAAGAAAGCAGATCCATTCACCAAGAAATTTTGTACAATATGCAGTGTGTTGAACTCTGAAAGTAACTAAATTATTATTATTACTATTATTATTAAGCCAATGAATATAGGTTATATTGAAATTATAAAATAGTCTGGAAGACTTTAGGTTGAAAGTCATTAAGGTATATTATTTGAAAAAAATCTAAATGGAATTATAATGTACAGCATAAATCCTTTCTACATAATGTGCATTCACTCCAGTTAATCAGTTCTGTCAAGAAAATTTGCTTTAGTACTTTGATTTATTTTGCCACTTTGTTTGTGAAATGTCTATAGGATGGAATGGGGAGAGTTATAAAGTATCTTGAAGTGAAACCAGTGCTATATGTTTTATTAGCAAATCACTAATGAAGATTTGCTACTGTATGTTTTAACAATACTTGGTATTCAGTCTAAAATTTAAGTGAGTGTTCAATGAACTTAGTTGTGCCTGACAAAGAATTCTGTGATGCATTACAATTTTTAAGGTTATTACTTGCCAACCAAATATTTCATATTATCTTCCACATGAGAATGTATTATTTGTGAAATTGAAAGCATCAGGATGTAAACTTCATACTATTCTCTCAACAGAATTAACAATCAATATAAATGATTTAACTTTGATTTAACTCTTTGTTTCTATTTAATAAGTATGAATTGGTTGTACTGTACTGTATAGTATATAATTTACTGGTACCTGATTATACAGGGCTGGGGGAAAGCAAAGTCCTAGGCAATTTTCTCCTTTTGGAGAACATTCCTCTCGTTTGCGAGAGAAAGCTTGTGTTTAGCTTTTTGTGACAGCAGATTCCCTCTCCGGAGGAACCTGCTAGACGTTCCCCTTTTGGGGGTATGTCTTCACCCTCGGAATTTTCTTCCCCCTGCGGTAGGAGACAGCCTTTTGAACCTTTGGGCTCTCATCTCGTGGTCCTTCAGGACCTCGTGACCCTTCCCCTTTCGAAGGAAGTTCTGTTTGAGCTTCTCCAGCTTGGGGTTGAGTGGAAGTGCACTTTTACTTCGGAGGAGGAGGAACCTTCCCCTGTGGGCACAGGTGCTGCTGCCCATCGGTCTGACTGGTCTCGTGTGGCTGAAGACATTGCTTCTCCTGGGATGGTAGGAGAGCAAAGTCCAAGGCCTGTTCTACCTCGAGGGAACATCTCTCTTGTTTGTGAGAGAGAATCACTTGTGGTCAGCGGTTTCCTTACACCTACTGTACGTATCTTCCCCAAGGGCGGGATATAGCTTAGTCCTAGGCAATGTTCTCCTTCGGGAGAACAGACCTGTCCCCCAGGAGAGGAAGCTTCTGAGCTTCTTGGGCTTGAGCTGTCTCCCCCTCGGTTGGTTTCTACTGGACGTTCCCCATCGGGGTTTCATTGAGTGGAGGAGTTTCTGACCCCTCTTCACCCCGGGCATGGTCCTCCCCCAGCGGTAAGGAGACGCCTCTTTGAACCCTTGAGTTCAGGTCACGATGTCCCTCCGGGGTCTCGCGTTGGGCTTGCATGACCCGTTGTGTTGAGCATTCGAGCTCTCGCAACTCAGGACCTTCGGGTCCACATTCTTGTTAAGTCTTCAGGCTTGCTGGCCCCCGAGCATTTGAGCTCTGGTTATGTTAAGCCTTTGGGTTCTCGTAGCCTGGGACCTTCCAGTTCTCGTCATGCTGAGCCTTTGGGCTCTCGTGACCCCGAGCCTTTGGGCTCCCATTATGTTGAGCCTTCGGGGTCTCGTAGGTCCTAGTCACGTTGAGACTTCGGGTTCTCGTGGCCCGGAACCTTAGTTGCACTGAGCCCTCGAGCTCTTTGCAACCACGGTTACGTTGAGCCTTCAGGCTTTCGTAACCCAGAGTCTTTGGTCTCCCGTGGTGCTGAGCCCTTGGGCTCTCGCAACCCCGGTTACGTTGAATCTTCAGGCTTTTGTGACAACAGTTATGTTGAGCATTCATGCTTTTGTAACCCGCAGTCTTGGGTCTCCAGTTGCGCCAAGCCTTCGGGCTCTCGTGACTCGTGTTATGCCGGGCCTTTGGACTTACGTTACTCTGAACCTCTGGGCTCTCGTAATCCCCGTTATGTTGAGCTTTACAGCTCTCATAACATAAGAGTTTTCATACTCTCGTCACACCGAGCCTTCGGGCTCACGCAACCCTCGTCATGTTAAGTCTTTTGAGCTCTCGTGACAGGCGTTACACTGTGCCTGAAGGCCCTCGTAATGCTAGATACGATGAGTCCCCAGGCTCTCGTAACCCTCGTGGACCTTCGAGTCCTAGTTACGTGTAGAACCCATGGATTCTCGTCGCACTGAACCCCTAAGTTCGCGCGTTTTTAGCCAGATTTTTCGCTGCATGGTTGACCACCCAGGGTTTCGTCATCCGACCCCTGCTTGATCCCATACTGCGTCCGGCGTACCAACTTCGTGTGACTTGTAACATCATTCTGCACTCCCAGCTGGTTACTATGCATCAGCCAGACTAGTCTCGCCAGCTCCATGCCTTTCGTCTTCGGACGTACCAGTGATCGTCTCTCGTCACCGAGAAACCCTCACCCTCTGCGAGATCAACATCAATCTCGATACCGCCGAGACGGAAGCTTAGCAGAAAGAATTTTTACATTCTAATCAGTTTAATACTTCTGGCAAGTCTTTGCCTGCATTATATGGTGGTATTTTGCTAATGAGAAAGCATTCGCTGGCAACCCCATACATATTTGCCTAGTGTATGTGTTGGTTGAGTCCTGGGCTAACAAACTCTTACATACGAGACTACACACTTTGTTAAAGACTCCGACGCATGCGCTCTCTCCAAGACAAAACCTTGAGGTTATTGCCACAAACACTGTTTCTACCTTGTTCGAGTCAGCCGCATGCCGACATTGTGCACTTGGGCACAACGAATTCTCGTTCAACACGATAGGCTTGTGAGGCATTTAAATTTTTTTGCTTCCCATACCAGGTTATTGTCTCAAGCCTTTAATCCCAAGGGAACAATGTTAGCTTACGTTTAGAAACGATAGCAACAGACATTTTCAGCTTTTCATTACGTTTATGAACGTTACAACCCCCACCCTCAAGTTAGCCAGATAACTTTGTCAGCGTATGAACGTTGGCAAGCCCAGCCCACAAGGAGGGCAGTCAAACCAACACAGGTATGATCCCTACACTGACTGTATGTTATGTTTTATGTGTAGTATCTCACATTTTAAAAAGATTTTACAGCTAGTCGACAATCAAAAATTCCTTGAGCAATAATATTGTGATCCGTTGCACATACATTATTCCCCCAACCGGGCTTAAATTTGTTTTCAAACGTTTACCCGGACATAAAGAATATGCCTGCGCTACAGCAGACGGGCATGTACATATGCGTGCAAGAGATCTTTCTGCCGATAAGGGCTATAGACGATCTAACAATTAAAACTCCGATCTAATAAGTTGTAAGTTTTGATGGCTATATCCCTTACGGGAAACCAGGTTACACATTACTCTTCTACCTTCCCGTAACCAGATATACTGCATATGCTGTCTGCCTTCATAGGCCTTCGAAGGTCTCAGTTATAAAAAAATACTTGTACTGAAAACTTCTCATATGCAAATTTATTTCCTAAAAAGGAACATTGAATACTCATGCCAGTTTTACCAATCGGAGACGAAGAAATGCAAACGTTTTTCGTCTTTCCTAATGAGAAAATTTCGGTTACGAACATTTTTAACGTTCTCCAATCGAGTTCCAGACATGACTATAATTCGGGCTACACCCGTTTGTTCATCCGGCTCCCCGGTCTGTGTTAATAGTCCGTAGATGGACTTCTGCACATATTACCCATCCAACAATAGATTGTAGATACATCTTGATCTTATCCTTTGGGAGAAGTTGGGTGCTTTCGGTAGTTACCAACTGGTCTCTTGTCCGAAAAAAAAAAAAGCAATCTCTAAGGAGATTCGCTGTAATATCATAAGTAGTACTGGCTACCTGGTTTACCAATCTGTATCATACTTACTCAACCAGTCGGAAGGAGGACAGGATCCTCCTCCCCACCCATTCATAGCAGAAGCATGTGATCAGTTGCAAGTCTTGACATCAATTCGAGATGTTTTCTTGCTACGAGATCTCTCGACTGTGGAGCATTGACTTTCACTTGAGCAATCAAAGTCACTTTTTCCACTCAAGGAAACTTGCTAGCCCTTAGGGGAGGGGAACAGGAGTCACAATCTCAGGGTATTGTTGACCATCCTACGGGGTAATTGGTTTACCAGTTAGTCCAGTGCCTTTCCCATTTTCCGATGATTGGAGGGGGAAAATCTTTCCTCATGGGTCCACTGGTACCCCCAAGTCCAAGTGGATTCAGGCAAGCAATTCCCTGGACACCCTGGTTCAACTAAGGTCAGAAGAACCGACAGACCTCAGATGGTGGTTGGCAGACAAGAACCTCCACAGAGAGGTCAATCTTCTCCCCCCCCCCCCCCCCCTCTCTGGAACTGATGTTTTCGGATTCAAAAAAATTCTCCCATATGCCGCACCAAACCATCTCCGTCCTTTGGTCCGAATCAGAAAGGTATCAGCATATAAATCTCATAGGAGACGCATCTAGCAGCAGAAATACTCAGATGGACAGAAGACAGCTCAGTGTCCTTATCCGGTCACTTAGTTTCAGGCAACAGGAATGTGCTTGTAGGCAATCTGAGCAGAGGGAGTCAGATAGTGGGCTTTGAGAGTGGTCATTGAATCACCTAGTAGCCAACAAAGTCCTTTGTGGGGTTCCCCAACTGTGGACCTGTTCGCAACTGCCCTGAATTTCAGGCTCCCGCTCTACTGTTCCCCAGTCCCTCGACCCCCAGGCTCTCGGGCAAGATGCATTCCAACAACAGTGGGACAACATAGATGTGAACACTTTTTTCCCCATTCTGTCTAATGAGAAAGTCCTCATCCAAGTCAGAATAAGCAAGAACTTATCTATGACTGAAAGAGCTCCGCTATGGCATGACGCAGAATGGTTCCAGGACTTTGTGTAGCTCCCGACGGAGCTTCTAAGGGAATTTCCTTCAAGACACGATCTACTCAAACAGCCACATGCCAACATCTTCCACAGAGCCATAGCTTCACTTCAACTCCACACCTGGAGACTGTCCAGCACCCCCCCTGTCTTAGAGAGGCTTTTGCTTTTTGCAGCCAGTTGTGGAAAGGATGTCTAGACACCTTAGACGCTCTTCAGCGTCAGTATTCCAGGCGAAATGGTCAGTTTTTGAGGCTGGTATAGTGGAAGGGGTATCACTCCCCTCAATGCCTCTATTCCAACAATAGCAGAGTTCCTTGTACACATTTGGGGAGAAATGCATCCCTCGGCTTTGGCTGTCAAGGGCTACCACTCGGCCTTGAGTCTTGCCTTCAAACTGAAAGGAGTAGATATTTCCTCCTTGTTGGAACTTTCCTTACTCATACGAAGTTATGAGATTACTTGTCCCCAGTCAGAAGTTAGACCTCTTCCTTGGAACATAGTTCGAGTCCTTCAGTCTCTGAATGGTTCCCTCTACGAACCATTACGCCAGGCAGTGTTCTTACTCGCTTTGGCTTCAGCTAAGAGAGTCAGTGAGCTGCATAGTCTATCTTACATCGTCTCCCACACAAGGAGATGGGGATTTCCCCAAGTTTATTACTAAAACTCAAAATCCGTATGTATTGGATCCTAGATTTGGCCCATTCCAGATAAAGTCTCTCCATTCTGTAACCAAAGATCCAGACCAACTGGTACTTTACCTAATAAAAAGTCTGAGGTGTTATCTGATTGCCCCCTTGAGTCAGCACGGGGAAGGTTAAGAGGGGGGTCACAAAAAATACAATTTCTTTTTATATTCCCAAGGTCATTGACTTTGCAATAAATCCTGACCCTCCTCCACAAAGGCGACCCAGAGCTCATGACGTCCGGAGCATTGCAACGTCCCTGGCATTCAAGAAAATCTACGCTGTGGCGCAAGTACAGTACTACAAGCGGGCGTGTGGAAGCATCGGACGACCTTCACCGCCCACTACCTGAAAGACGTAACCCACAGGAACATGGATACGTTTTTCATTGGTCCTGTGATGGCTACACAACAAGTGGTCTAAACACCTCAAGCTCCTTGGTGAACAAGTAGCACAGGGTTTAGGTTAAAAAGGTTAGTCTGGGGTGAAGGAGTAGAATGACTGGCTTCTTTCTTTCCTTCACCTTCTCCCCCTCTGGGGAATCTGCTTCGCAGGTACTCGGAACAGCTGCCCTCGCCTCTCTGTAGGTAAGATCCACTTCCCTTGTGTAACCAAAGTATAGAAATAATACTTGTTGCATTCCCAGTACCCCTGCGAGCCAGGTGATATGGAAAAGTCTTGGTACACTCTGAATCCTATGACTCGAGATCCTATTCACTAAGATCTGCCATATTGCTAGTATCATGAACACAGCTTCTGCAGGCCACCAATTGTGCATAGCAAAACTATTTTAGCGAGGGCAGGATTCCTACTACCTTTCGGTCCGATATCGAAGGAGAGAGAACCCCAGGTCAAATGCCAAAGCCAGTTGGTGAGGACTTTCTCCCTCCTAAGAGGTAAGTCATCCCTATAAATAGCGTAGGGTTTGTATTTGTGTCGGAACAAATGACAAACTTGTAAGTAATTTGTATTGTTCTTAACATACAAACCTGGAGCTATTTATACAAATTGGCCCCCCAGTCCTGTCCCAAAGAAGTCCTGCCAGAAAGCAAAGTGGTTACTCAGCCAAGAGGTGTGAGTGAACAGGGTAGCCGGCTACCCCCACCCCGCTAACTAGCAGTTAGGGTGGTTATCCCTCGCTAAAATTATCATGACTAGGCTTTCAGCTTCACCGAAAGGATATTCCTATACTTAGCTCCAGGCTTGTATGTTGAGAAAAATACAAATTATTTATAAATTTGTCATATTTATAACTTGATTTGAGATACAAGATTTTCCCACTTCAAGGGTTCATAGAAATAAAAATAAAAACTTATGGAAATTATACGTAGCCTAACATTTAGCTCCCAACATAATAAACCCCGGAAAGGAAAAGTAGAGATCGTAAATCTCAAGCACCTTGCAGGCTGCAAACCATAGCAAATCATCACAAAAAGTTCTTATTAGTAATATATAGTACTGTATCACAAATAGTCCAGTTGTCACAACCCAAGGAGACTAGGAATGCAGCTTGGTGTGATAAATCTATAATACTGTAGTATTTTCCCTTTTTTTGTGGTCCTTGGGAAATACTCATGAACTTGATATATTATTTAAAGAAATGTTATTCGGAGAGATTTTTCTTGCTTTACACTGTAAAGTAAGTATGCAATTTATGTTGGAATAGCTCCTTAGTAG
This sequence comes from Palaemon carinicauda, assembly GCF_036898095.1. NCBI lineage: Eukaryota > Metazoa > Arthropoda > Malacostraca > Decapoda > Palaemonidae > Palaemon > Palaemon carinicauda. The sequence continues at coordinate 188,231,085 of NC_090728.1, read as the reverse complement.
GAGGCCTCCTTGATGCTTCAATTTACTGTATAGTGAAAACCGGTGGGGTCTACAAGCAGTTAGCTATAGTAAGATGCAGTCTTGGTGCAACAATCAGCAATGTGCCATTTTGATAAGACCAATCCTACTTGATAAAGGAAGCAGTTGGCTAGATAAAAGAGGTTAGACCAAAAATGAAACTATGGCAATTATCCTTGTACCTGTTGATATTCAGAACTTGTTGATGTCTAGATGAATGACAAGTGGAAGAAATAGTTGAATTATGAGATTAAATCAATTCTGCTGCAGGTCTACTGCCTATGCTTGAGGATCTTGAACCGAAGACCAAAACAGATCCTACCATTTGTTCCGTGAAGTTGCAAACATGTTTATCATTATCTTTCCCAAATTTTCAGACACAATTGAGGATGAAGTGAACATTCTGTGTGTAACAACAGATCTTGCTTGCTTGGTTGAGCTAATGATATATTTCAATTTCCTGAAATGAAACTTGGAACAAGACAAACTTCTGTGGCTTCTACCCAACATAATAATTCCTGATTTAGAAAAAGTTACGGATTCAGAGAAAAAAAAATTCTTAACCGGGTGAGCCCATGTTTTTGGTAGCACTCTAAAGTTGTGGTGTTATCGTGAATGGACAGCTATCACTTTTCCTTTCGCAATGCATCTGAAGAAATTACAGGTATGTCCTTGGACTCTGCAAGTATTCCAAGCAGTTTGTGTCTTAACTCCCCAGCCTGCTGGAGACACTACACAAAACAAATATTTAGGAAACCTTTAATACTGTATTAGACTGACAACTTGAAGGAGCTATTAATGAGGACCCAACGCCACCAATCAAGATGTTTCAACTGGTTTTGAATTTGGAACTAGGCCTCCCTCCTTAACCAAGTTTGAGGGATGAAGTCCTCCAATAATTATGGATTGTAAAAACATCCAATCTACTTGTTGAACTGCCTCCATCATTATCGAAGGCATCTCCATGGAGAATCTTGTAAGGATAAGGAATCAATTGAGCCAAGATATATCTACAACTAGTCTTCACCCTCCTGAAGCTTCAGAGCCAGAGCAGAAATTAAAAATCCTAGAGAGAGCGCATTTGATAACAAAGAACATTTTTTCTTTACATCATGATGCTAATATTTTTCAGGTTATCAATATACAAAGGAGGAGACTACTAAAGTGACAGAAGGGGTTTGAATTTTGGCAACAGTAGTACTTTTTTAATACAGTACATGTACTACTGACACTTGAGGATCTTGTTGAAGCAGACACTAAACACAATGGGAATGGGACACTATCCTGTACATGCAAAGAACTGATCATCACTTGGATGATTTTTCAATACTTTCAGCCTTGTCAGAAGCAGCACGTTTTCTTCGTTAAAACCTTGAATTTCTTTGGTAAGTAAAAGATGTGGTCAAGGACCCAAGAGACCTAAATTGTCCTTATGGTTGAGAGCAAGGCAGTATCACTATAGTAGATTCTTCAAAATAATTTGAATCCACTTTAAACTATGTAAAAGCTCTCATATGATAAACATACTCTTTTAGGTTTCAAAGTAATACAGAACTGATTTAAAGGGGAACCTATGGTTAAAGAATTATCTAATGCCTTTTTCAATGCTACTTCAGCTCTAGCTCTAATTTCTGAGAAACTTTGAAGAAGCAATATAGAAATAGACATTAGAGCAGAAACTTTAGAGTGAGTAGAATTTGTTTCTTCTTTAATTCTCTGGATACATTTAAAAATTCTGTCATTGAAAGGGAGTCTCCTGAAATCCCTCCTCTGATTCTATGGAAAATATCTGATTATGCCGAGACTGTGAATAAGACTCTACTAGAATCTCCCCGTGTCAAGGTTTGAGGATAGACCTGAGTATGGTGATACACCACAAACGTGTGACACCATGGGAAACCAGATTGGTGAAAGTAGGACCTACGTCGGAACTTACATCACATGATACATTATGAACAGGCGTATCACGGGAAGCTTGTATGAGACGTAGATTTAACATTGTGAAAATAGGGTAGTAAGGACAGACTCATTTTTTAAAACAATAGATTGAGTTAAACAATGAAATCATAAATATTCTACCTAACTCGTCAAAATAGAGCTGATAGCTTGCCTCTTTGAAAAGGGTAAATGTCTCATCTTTAGTGAAAAAGGTACAATTGACTACCTAGGACCTATGGACAACTCTGATGGCATATGTCTAATTACAGAGGAAAACTTTTGGCTTGAATGACCAGTTTTACTAGCAGCTTTAAAACCAAGTTTAATTACTTTGTTTTTTATGTGCTTTAGTAAAAGAAGTGTCAAGGTAAACCTCTGAAGAGGAAATACTCATCATACTGCTTGAAATTAATAGAATTAACAAAAACATATACTGTATATGCTATTCATCTGGGACTAGCAAGACCTGCTCTGTTGATAAATTGCATATGAGAGAGGAAAAGCCTGATCTGCTATAGGCGTTTGTTTAATCTTTTGATAAGTATTTGAAACTCCTATAACACTATACTTGTATTTACAGTACCTCTCTCTCTAGGGAAGTATTATTTTTTCTAATCAGTTGTTGGATGCAAACATTTTGAGTGTGCTTGCAACCTGTAGTAGTTTACCAATTACAGTGGGGGGTTTGCAGCACAGTGTAGATGGTAGTAAATGTTCTTTACAATGTACTCATATGATTCAGTAGTTTTTATAACTTTTTTATCCTAATAATAATTGATTTTGTGCAATTCCAGGTGGAGGATGATGCATTTGAAGGCCTGATATCATTAGAGACCCTCCATCTTGATGATGACAATATTCTCTCAATCCCTTCGACAGCTCTTTCTATGGTATGTAAACTTCTACTTTACTCAATAAAATTAATATATTTCACAGCAAAATAGTTATTAAAAATAAAATTTCATATAAATCTTTGTAAATCAAATTTTTAATGCCAATTAAATTTACCTGAAATAATGAAAATTAAGGAAATTGTATATTAACGTTATGAAGTTTTTAATAAATCATAGTTCAATTTTAATATAAGTTTTTAATAAATCATAGTTCAATTTTAATATATCTTACATAGACCTTGGTGCTGTATAAGTTGCTATATGTATGGAAAAATTCTTTTGTTAATTCAGTTTACAATTAACAGGTGCAGAAACTCAAGACACTTAGCTTGGACTACAATCGCGTAGGGGTTATTTCTGCCACCAGTCTACAAACTGCCTCTAGTCTGCACCATCTTTCCATAGCTTACAATATCATTAGGGAGCTTCCTCCAGGAACATTCACCAACTTTACTGACCTTGAAAGTTTGAATCTTTATGGAAATCATCTCCAATACATAGTCCCCGAGAGTTTGACAGGCTTACGAGAAAGCCTGAAAGAGCTCAACTTGGGTCTGAATCTTTTAAGTGAATTGCCACAGTTTGACTTTCCACTCCTGGAATCCCTTATTCTCTCAAAAAACAACATTACAAGTTTGCCCTCTGATGCTTTTGTCTTGCTCCCAGAGCTAAGAATGCTAGATTTAAGTGAGAACCATCTCACTTTACTGCCTGTGACTCTTCTCCATCCTATGAAAAAACTTACAACTCTTGACCTAAGTATGAACAAAATCATGGAGATTCGACCAGGTCAGTTCATTGAGTCTCCAATTAATGTTATTAATTTGCAAAACAATGAAATCAAGGAGATTCCAAGTGAGGCCTTCAAAGATCTGTTTTTCTTACACACACTGGACCTCAGTCACAATGGTATAAGAAGTATCGGAGATTCTGCCTTCTTAAACATAGGTCTGCTACATATACTTCGTCTTAATGACAACATGCTTCCTTCATTCAAGAAAGAATATTTCAAATTAACTGTTCCAGCTCCTGGAACAGAACTGAGAATACTTGATATAAGTCACAACGACATCACATTCCTCCAGCCTTTAGCATTCGAGCTTCACTCAAAACTCACATGGCTTAGCCTGTCATTTAATCGCCTTTCTTTCTTCCCGGCTGAGATTGTTAGAGACCTTAAGGAGCTTAAACATCTTGAGGTAGAAAATAATCAAATTAAGGCTTTAGAAAACAATGACTTTGCCAACTCTCCTTACCTTCGAGAGTTGCACTTGAAAAATAATATGATAGAGACAGTGTCGGCAACTGCTTTCCAAAATTCTACTCAACTGCAGGAGCTTGACCTCAGTCATAACAGTATTTCCGAGCTTCCAGAGGATGTGTTTTTAGGAATTACCAGGTTACACTTGGACTTGAGTCACAACAAATTATCCTCATTTCCAGATAAGATATTTGAGAGAGCCAAGATTCAAAAACTTCAATCTCTAGATTTGTCGTACAATAACTTCAAAGAAATACCAGTTGAGAGGCTTCAACAATTCTTTTTCTTGAGTGACTTGAGCATGGCTCACAACAAAATTGAAAATATACCAAGTAATGCCGATATACTAGCAAATGCCAAAACACTTGATTTGTCATATAATCCACTATCAGAAGAGGCCATTTACATATTATTAAATGAGCCCAAATCTGCCAGGCATCTTAATCTCGCTGGTACAAATGTAACAGAAATCCCCAAAATTGAGGCCCGGTTCTTACGTACCCTTAACTTCTCTGACAATAACATTTCTGAGGTTAAGGAGTCTTCATTTGAGCTATGCCAAACCCTAAAAGTCTTAGATATGTCTAAGAATAAAATTCCCAACCTAAGCTATGGCCTCGCAACAGCTTGGCCCAAAATATCCGACTTACGAGAACTAGATATTTCACATAATCCATTGGCATATATTGTTCGTGGAGATTTCAGTTATCTGACCAATCTTGAAGTCCTAAAAGCATCATATCTTCCTCGAGTGAACCGCATTGAAAGAGCTGCAATGTCTCCTCTAATATCTTTGCGGGAACTTCACCTACACACATACCCTTCTCTCGCAGTCCTTGATGCTCGAGGCATTTTAGAGGGATTGCCAGGTTTAGAAGTGGTTGACATTGAGTTAACAGACAGGGAAGTTCATGACCAACTTCATCCAGCATTCTACCCAAGACTTAGAACTTTAATTGTCCGTGGCCGAATAGTGCAGGCACTCTCTGGAGGGGCCTTTGCTGGTATCAACAGTCCTGAGCTTACTCTTGGTTTAGTAAACACAAGTGTCAGTAATTTGCGCACTAATGTGTTTTTCCCGGTACCCGTGTCCTCAAAAATATCTATGGATATTTCTAATTCCAATATTACATCATTAGGTCCCCAGTTCCTCAATAATCTTGATTCTCGACAAAGACATCTACACCTGACAGGATTAAGTTCTAATCCTTTATTCTGCGATTGCAATATCAGAACCTTGAGGCGGTGGTTGGCAGCCAGAGGCCCAAAGGACAGCCTCTATAATGTAACTTGTAAGGAGCCAGAAAATCTCAATGGAATAATTCTTACATCACTCAGCGAAGAAGAGTTAACCTGTGAAGGTCGACCAACTACAACTACCACAGATTTGCCTGCATTCACAACAAGCCAAAGGAGTTCTGTTACTACTGATAACATCATAACCTTTGATGATATGACAGGTCGCCCAAAAGATAAATACGAAATTGAATCATCCAGTCCACCACGTAACAGCTCTGCTTACAACATGGATACAGTTATCATTGGCATTGTTGGTGGTGTTGTGGCATTTGTAGCCATTCTTATCATCCTCATATGCCTTATAAGACTCCGCTCAGATTCCCAGTACCGTGGGGGACCACTCGCTGGTCATTTGGCAATGAGGCAGCAAGGAAATTGTACATGTCTTAAACCCCCTCCACCACCAGGAAGTTGGGCAGGTTACCCAGGGCCTTACCCAACTCTTCCACATCCACCATCATCAAGAGCTGGTACCCTAAAGATGATGCCTCCCCCAACAACACCCATTCCACCGGCATTTGGCACAGTTGGAGGGCATAGTGGTCGTAGTTATTATCCTAATCAATATTACATGGGGTACCCAGCAGAGAGTGAGCATGACCTTCGATGAGTCTCATTGACAAGTGGGATTATTCAGATATAATTAAAAACTAGCTTGATAACTTAATACGGTATGTCTGTATCAAGTTTTTAACATTTTAATCTTGAGAAAAACTCTTGGCAGTACATTACTGCTTTGACTTCCAAGGAAGCTGCTTCCTTATTGACGTTGTTATGCCATAATGTGTTGTATCTAGTTTTTACAGGTAACGAAAAGAATTGAGAACAGTTTTTAAAAGTAATTTACTAGTTGTGACAAGAATTTGTTAATCAAGAAGTTTTATAAGTTAACTGTATTTTAGATTAATGAAGATTGTTGTCTGTACTACTTCAAGTAGACATTATTTTTGCAGCTTGACACACAACAATTCAGATAACATCTTATAGAAAAAACTAAATTAACTTTGAACAAGAATTTTACGATTGTCATAATTAGCTTTATTATACAATATAATGGAGCTTTCATACGTGTCTTGTTATGCACGGTGACACAAATTCATATCCGAGGTATTGGTATCAGATTTTTCTTTCTTGTTAAGGAAATTCATCTGATAGTAGTAGATCTAGCCCCCTCCTAGCCTCAACAAATACAGAGTATTTTTTTTTTTTGTAAATAAACTAGGTTAGTTTTTACTGCAATAAGTTTGCCTTGATTCAGGTTGTGTATTTGTATATTTGTGTAGCTGTGTATGTAAGATGGTACCTGTGCATGTAAGATTCAAGGTAGAGATGGGTGATAAAAATGTGTATAATCTTATCTTATCTGTACTGTATAAAGTACAGTAATCAAATTTACATAATGTTTACCTTTAGCTTTGGAATTATATCATACTGATACAATTTTGGTTCTGTGCAGTATGGAATAATAATGTTAATGGGAACTGATGCTTCAATTACAATAATATCATAACATGTAAATAATTATTGTCACACATGTGAGTGGGAGAGAGGAAGAATTTATGTACGAGATGTAAATTTGAAATGTAATTTACAATACTCAATAATGTCTTTATAATGTGTAATTCCACTTTCTAACTACAGTACAGTGATGATTTGGCGCATAAATTGTGATTCAATTAAACTTCCTATATTAATGTTTGAACACTTCCTGTGGTACATTATAGCGTATATGCAAGAAATCATTCTCATACTTTTAAGTAAATGTTTTTTTTTTTCAGTGTTAGAATAATTGAATTTTTTTTCACCTGTGAACAAAGTAAGTTACCAAGTAAAACCCAAACGTAATCTTTTTTCCAGTTATGAATAGTTGGATACCTGGAAATTTAAATGTTTGCTGATTTAATCGATATACCTATATTTTTTCTTCATCATTTAACTTGCTGATTAAAGTTATTCAGTACAATTAAATTATTTGTAGTACGTTTATTTTGGCACAATATTATATCAGTCCTCAAGAGTTAGAATAAATCAAAGGCTCTAACATTACGAACTGCCGTCTGCCTTTAAAGAAGTGAATTGTTGCTTCTTTTGATATTAAGCTCTACACCCTTTCCAGCCTTTCTTAATGTTATATCTCTGAAATTTCCATGAGACATATTGCATTTTGTGGCATGGTGCTTTGCACTAATTCAAACTTATTTTGTTGTATATATTCAACTTACTCAAAGTGGAAACTGGGGTTATTTTGATGAAAAGGTGCCTTCTCAGTTTCAGAAATACTGTACTAATATTTTTGTGTATTTTTGGTGGTGTTTAATGTGCTGTGTGGTCCCCGAAGGACTTTATTGTGAAATACTTGGAGACCACACAGCACCTCGCCAAAAATACGTTTTTCCATCGTCAAAACCCCTCTCTGTTTTCTTTTACTTTTACCTTGGTTAAATTCCACAACACACTAATACTAGTTACTTACAAATAGAATATGTTCTCAAATAACAGTACAGCTGTGTGTCTGTTTATACTATCATGTTTAAAATGAATTGTTTTTTTTATGTATTTATAGTCTTAGCTTTGTCTATGTATGTCATATTCATGGCAATCTAATTATTGGCAGAAAGGAAATTGATTACTGTACTGTAATATATTTCCCTTTCTACATGACAACATTGTTATAACAGTGCCTTTATATATCTTTTTATGAAGATAAAACTTTATGTAAGTTATTTCTAATAAAATTCTTAGGAAAACTATTTGCTAGTATACCATATCCTTTTACGACAACTGTTAATAGTAAAAAAATTAGTAAAAGTATCTTATTATCGGTTTACAAATGTTTACAGTAAAATTAAATCTTTTTTGGTTCACGAAAAGTTTTTCAAGTCATTCAAAAGTTATCAAAAGCCTGGAAGAATGACCATTCACTTGTTCTATTCCATGCTCCTGTAGCAAAGTTTCTTATGTGAAAATTACTGGTTCAACAAAGTAATTTTTTCACAGGGTCATAGTGCAAATGTAATTAATTTTACTTGAACTTAATTTTTTGGTTAAATCACTGGTAAGATTTCTATGCAGAAGTACAAACTCTTGTCCACATGATATTTCTGTTTTCACGATCACTGAATCTAAACTGAACACTGTCTGATCAAGATACTTCATATATTGTTACTTTATATATTCTTTCCTATGTGTAAAGAAATCTTTTTTTTTGTCTGGAAAATTGTCCCGCATTACGAATTGTTTTGTCGTTCTAAACTTATGCAATTGTGCTCATAGGAAGTTATATGGGTATTTTACTTATTAATAAGTCCTTACAGTATACTCATGCCATAGCAATTTGTTTTTAGAAAACTGAGAGAACATAGCTGATGATTCTAACTATTATACGTACAGTTGGCAACACGAGTGTTGAAACCACAGCAAACTAGGATGATTTTTGGAAACTTCTTAATTTAGCAGGTAATATCCTTGTATGCCAAAAAGAATGGCATACAGTACAGAGTAGTATCTATGAGGTAACATTTATTTTCTGGATACTGTAGTAGAATAATCACAAAGGACTTACTGTCATGGGAATGATAACTTTTACGTAATAGAGCTGCAGCCTCTTCTTGGCTTGTTGTGGTGTACCAACATTCAAAAAGTCAGCTGTACAGTACCAGTAATTTTTCTCATGTCATCCCAAGGTCGATAAGCTGATGACAAACTCCATTTTCTCATGTCATCCCAAGGTCGATAAGATGATGACAAACTTCTGCAAATTGAAGAGATAAACTTTAACTTGAATTCTGGTCAGAGAACACGGAAGCTGAATTGAATGTCATATATTGTTAATGGAAAAACTTGTTCAGTCAAAGTACAGAGAAGAGACAACTATAACTGCATCAACATCTATAACATTTATGTTGATGATTTCAACTCCTATACTGAAGAGTTAACAATCATAAATATTAGAGTAATTATTATTACTATTTCTACTATTACTATTATTCCCATATGCTACCCTAGTTGGAAAAGCAAAATATTGTACTATATCTTCCTACCGCAGACAAATATTGAAAAAGAAACTAAGGAGTAAAGAAGAACCAGTCCTTTGACTGGCCAGACAGTACTACATTGGATCCTTCTCTCTGGTTACGGTTCGTTTTTTCTTTGCCTACACATATACTGAATAGTCTGGCCTAATTTTTATATATTCTCCTCTGTCCTCACACACCTAACAACACTAAGATTACCAAAAACCCTTCTCTCAAGGGGTTAACTACTGTACTGTAATTGTTCAGTGGTTACTTTCCTCTTAGTAAGGGTAGAAGACACTCTTTAGCTATAGAAAGCATCTCAACTAGGAGAAGGACACTCCGAAATCAAACCACTGTTCACTAGTCTTGGGTAGTGCCATAGCCTCTGTACCATGGCCTTCCACTGTCTTGGGTTAGAGTTCCCTTGCTTGAGGGTACACTCGGGCACGCTGTTCTGTCTTGTTTCTCTTCTTGCTTTGTTAAAGATTTTGTAGTTTATATATGAAGTACTTATTTCATTGTTGTTACTGCTCTTAAAATATTTAATTCTAATTGTTAATTACTTCTATTATTTCCTTGTTTCCTTTCCTCACTACGCTATTTTCCCTGTTGGAGCCTCCTGGCTTATAGCATCCTGCTTTTCCAACTAGGGTTGTAGCTTGGCAAGTAATAATAATAATAATAATAATAATAGAGAAATAGAGAAATCAAGAGAAAACCAAAAGTAACATAAATAAGATAAATCAGAAACAAATACAACAAGACTTTTGTCAATATATTCAACAAATATGTATTTATATAAATTATGAACTTCTAAAATTTCCCCGATTAAACTACAGCACTTGATTGGGAAAATCTCTCAACAATTCAGTCACATCAGGAATAAAACATCTTTAAAACTGTGCAGTATTGAGCCTTGAAAACAAAAGGGCAAGACTGTTAGAAGTACAGAAACTGCACATTTAATAATTTGTGGTGGATGACACAGTCTGAAAAAAATCTGAACTCACAGCAATGATAGCACTCAGAATATTTAAATATACCATACACCTAACACGATAAGCTATTTAAATGACAGCGCTAAAGATCAACTTACATACATACACACACAATATATATATATATATATATATATATATATATATATATATATATATATATATTAATATTATTATTTGCTAAGCTACAACCCTAGTTGGAAAAGCAGGATGCTATAAGCCCAAGTGCTCCAACAGGGAAAATAGCCCAGTGGTGAAAGGAAGCAAGGAAAAATAAAATATTTGAAGAGCAGTAACAACATTAACATAAATTTTTCATATATAAACTATAAAATCTTTTACAAAACAAGAGGAAGACAGACAAGAGTGCCCGAGTGTACCCTCAAGCAGGAGAACTCTAATCCAAGACAGTGGAAGACCATGGTACTGAGCCTACGGCACTACCTTCAAGACTAGTGTGTCCTTCTCCT
>NC_090728.1:188042692-188205192 GCF_036898095.1 Palaemon carinicauda | reverse complement strand
CATGAATACTTATCTCCATCTCTTGCGTTTAAAGGTCGGTATGCAATTGTTTTGTTGACTGGAATGTATCCCCAGTGGCTGGATGAAAGCACCAACTCCTGGATGCCTGAAATTCTACTCATTGTAAATGTCAATGCTTCCTGGAATAGCAGCCCGTTATTGAAGTCTCCAAAAATACAGCAAGTAACAGCCCTAGCTTTATTGGAAGTCCATTACCCAAAAGACAATGAAGCTATTCCAATTGTGTACACTTTATCACCATTCGCCAAGAAAAACAAAATCGCTTTAGGATCCTGGAATGCTTCCGTGTTTCCAGCCAAAAGTGATTTGTTTCCAGACAGGTTCGAGACGCTTGAAGGTGAGGTTCTACACGTATCATCTGATTACGACGATTATCCTTTAGTGTTTGAAGACCACTCTGGCATGGTAGATGGCACCAACATCCGAATCCTCAATGCCTTAGGAACGTGGCTCAACTTTTCATTCACGACCACAGCTCGGTCTGCAGACAACAGCTGGGGAGAGCTGGTCAACGGCACGTGGAATGGCCTACTTGGGGAGGTCTTCAGTGGTGCCAAGAATATTACAATCAATTACTTCACTGTGGTCGAAGGACGGGTTAAGGATTTCGATCATACAGCTCCTTACTTTTACGAGGGATTTGGTTTTGCCCTTCTCATACCCCAGCCTCTACCCAAGTGGATGAGTCTCTGGTACCCTTTCACAAACTGGGTCTGGACCAGCGTCATTGCTGCAGTGATTGGGATCACGCCGACGCTCTATTTACTGACTGGATTGGCAGATCCTCAGCTTAAGGGTTCCCTTGGAAATGCGGCTTTGACCATCTTTGGGGTAATGCCAACAGAGGGTACACTCAGGCACACTATTCTATCTTGTTTCGCTTCTTATTGTTATTTTGAGGTTTTTATCCTCTAGTTATTTTCCATTTTTTATAGTTTATATATGAAATATTTATTTTAATATGATTATTGTTCTGATAGTTCTCTTGTAGTTTTTCCTTATTTCCTTTCCTCACTGGGCTATATTCCCTGTTGGAGCCCCTGGCTTAAAGCATTCTGCTTTTCCAAATAGGGTTGTAGCTTTGCAAATACATATAAATTGTATTTCAAAATATCAAAAATTTCACCTGCATGATACTTGCCCTCTTTAAGGTAAGGCTGCATACGATCGGAAAAACAGCCCTTATCGTAAAGTAAAGTAACATCATTTGTCCATTTTTTTCTTAAAAAATAAAATAAGCAATTCAAAACAATTAAATTGGAATTTCCAATTATAAGAAAATACAATACTGGACAAAAGAGTTGAGAATCTACATAAGAAAAAACGACTAAGTAAATTGGAAAAAAAAAGAGGTCGAACTCCAAACTCTTAGTTTGTCATTTGATCAATGCATTAAACAATCTCCTCTCTTCTTCTTTCAAGAGTTTGTTAAGACAGCCGATCCAAGCCCCGCCAAGCAATGTCGTGCGTCTCACCCTGGCTTCCTGGTGGGTGGGAGGACTGATCTTGGTCGTTAGCTACACTTCAAATCTCATCGCCGTCCTGACAGTTCCAGATTTCCCGCCCCGAGTCACCACCATCAAAGGCCTGGCACAAAGTGACTTCAGGTTTGTATGGGCGATGTTCCAAAGGTACCAAGGGTTCTTGGCCTGTTCTTTACATATTCAGGTTTGTATGGGAGATGTTCCAAAGGTACCAAGGGTTCTTGGCCTGTTCTTTACATATTCAGGTTTGTATGGGAGATGTTCCAAAAGTACCAAGGGTTCCTGACCTGTTCTTTACATATTCAGGTTTGTATGGGAGATGTTCCAAAAGTACCAAGGGTTGCTGGCCTGTTCATTACATATTCAGGTTTGTATGGGAGATGTTCCAAGAGTACCAAGGGTTCCTGGCCTGTTCTTTACATATTCAGGTTTGTATGGGAGATGTTCCAAAAGTACCAAGGGTTCCTGACCTGTTCTTTACATATTCAGGTTTGTATGGGAGATGTTCCAAAAGTACCAAGGGTTGCTGGCCTGTTCTTTACATATTCAGGTTTGTATGGGAGATGTTCCAAGAGTACCAAGGGTTCCTGACCTGTTCTTTACATATTCAGGTTTGTATGGGAGATGTTCCAAAAGTACCAAGGGTTGCTGGCCTGTTCTTTACATATTCAGGTTTGTATGGGAGATGTTCCAAAAGTACCAAGGGTTGCTGGCCTGTTCATTACATATTCAGGTTTGTATGGGAGATGTTCCAAGAGTACCAAGGGTTCCTGACCTGTTCTTTACATATTCAGGTTTGTATGGGAGATGTTCCAAAAGTACCAAGGGTTCCTGACCTGTTCTTTACATATTCAGGTTTGTATGGGAGATGTTCCAAGAGTACCAAGGGTTCCTGGCCTGTTCTTTACATATTCAGGTTTGTATGGGAGATGTTCCAAAAGTACCAAGGGTTGCTGGCCTGTTCTTTACATATTCAGGTTTTTATGGGAGATGTTCCAAGAGTACCAAGGGTTGCTGGCCTGTTCTTTACATATTCAGGTTTGTATGGGAGATGTTCCAAGAGTACCAAGGGTTCCTGGCCTGTTCTTTACATATTCAGGTTTGTATGGGAGATGTTCCAAGAGTACCAAGGGTTGCTGGCCTGTTCTTTACATATTCAGGTTTGTATGGGAGATGTTCCAAGAGTACCAAGGGTTGCTGGCCTGTTCTTTACATATTCAGGATTGTATGGGAGATGTTCCAAGAGTACCAAGGGTTCCTGGCCTGTTCTTTACATATTCAGGTTTGTATGGGAGATGTTCCAAGAGTACCAAGGGTTCCTGGCCTGTTCTTTACATATTCAGGTTTGTATGGGAGATGTTCCAAAAGTACCAAGGGTTCCTGGCCTGTTCATTACATATTCAGGTTTGTATGGGAGATGTTCCAAGAGTACCAAGGGTTCCTGGCCTGTTCTTTACATATTCAGGTTTGTATGGGAGATGTTCCAAAAGTACCAAGGGTTGCTGGCCTGTTCTTTACATATTCAGGTTTTTATGGGAGATGTTCCAAGAGTACCAAGGGTTGCTGGCCTGTTCTTTACATATTCAGGTTTGTATGGGAGATGTTCCAAGAGTACCAAGGGTTCCTGGCCTGTTCTTTACATATTCAGGTTTGTATGGGAGATGTTCCAAGAGTACCAAGGGTTGCTGGCCTGTTCTTTACATATTCAGGTTTGTATGGGAGATGTTCCAAGAGTACCAAGGGTTGCTGGCCTGTTCTTTACATATTCAGGATTGTATGGGAGATGTTCCAAGAGTACCAAGGGTTCCTGGCCTGTTCTTTACATATTCAGGTTTGTATGGGAGATGTTCCAAGAGTACCAAGGGTTCCTGGCCTGTTCTTTACATATTCAGGTTTGTATGGGAGATGTTCCAAAAGTACCAAGGGTTCCTGGCCTGTTCATTACATATTCAGGTTTGTATGGGAGATGTTCCAAGAGTACCAAGGGTTCCTGACCTGTTCTTTACATATTCAGGTTTGTATGGGAGATGTTCCAAAAGTACCAAGGGTTCCTGACCTGTTCTTTACATATTCAGGTTTGTATGGGAGATGTTCCAAAAGTACCAAGAGTTGCTGGCCTGTTCTTTACATATTCAGGTTTGTATGGGAGATGTTCCAAGAGTACCAAGGGTTGCTGGCCTGTTCTTTACATATTCAGGTTTGTATGGGAGATGTTCCAAGAGTACCAAGGGTTCCTGGCCTGTTCTTTACATATTCAGGATTGTATGGGAGATGTTCCAAGAGTACCAAGGGTTCCTGGCCTGTTCTTTACATATTCAGGTTTGTATGGGAGATGTTCCAAGAGTACCAAGGGTTCCTGGCCTGTTCATTACATATTCAGGTTTGTATGGGAGATGTTCCAAGAGTACCAAGGGTTCCTGGCCTGTTCTTTACATATTCAGGTTTGTATGGGAGATGTTCCAAGAGTACCAAGGGTTCCTGGCCTGTTCTTTACATATTCAGGTTTGTATGGGAGATGTTCCAAGAGTACCAAGGGTTCCTGGCCTGTTCTTTACATATTCAGGTTTGTATGGGAGGTGTTCCAAAAGTACCAAGGTTTCCTGGCCTGTTCATTACATATTCAAGTTTGTATGGGAGATGTTCCAAAAGTACCAAGGGTTCCTGGCCTGTTCTTTACATATTCAGGTTTGTATGGGAGATGTTCCAAAAGTACCAAGGGTTCTTGGCCTGTTCTTTACATATTCTCGTCTATCCTCATACACCTGACAACACTGAGATTACCAAATAATTCTTCTTCACCCAAGGGATTAACCACTGTCATGATTTAGTGGCCACTTTCCTCTAGGTAAGGGTAGAAGAGACTCTTTAGCTATGGAAAGTAGCTCTTCTAGGAGAAGGACACTCCAAAATCAAACCATTGTTCTCTAGTCCTGGGTAGTGCCATAACCTATGTACCATGGTCTTCCACTGTCTTGGGTTAGAGTTCTCTTGCTTGAGGTTACACTAGGGCCACACTATTCTATCTCATTTCCCTTCCTCTTGTTTTGTTAAAGTTTTTATAGTTTATATAGTATATATTTATTTTAATGTTGTTACTCTTAAAAAATTTTATTTTTCTTTGTTTCCTTTCCTCACTGGGCTATTTTCCTTGTTGGGGCCTCTGGGCTTATAGCATCCTGCTTTTCCAACTAGGGTTGTAGCTTAGCAAGTAATAATAATAATAATAATAATAATAATAATAATAATAGCTAAGCTACAACCCTAGTTGGAAAACCAGGATGCTATAAGCGCAAGGGCTCCTGCAGGGAAAAATAGCCCACTGAGGAAAGGAAACAAACAATTTACAATAGAAGTAATGGACAATTAAAATAAAATATTTTAAGAACAGTAACATTCAAACAAATCTTTCATGTATAAACTAAAAAAAATGAAAAATAAAAAGAGCAAGAGAAATAAGGTAGAATAGTGTGTCCGAGTGTACCCTCAGTAGAACTCTACACCAAGACAGTAGATGACCATGGTAAGGAGGCTATGTCACTACCCAAGACTGGAGAATAATGGTTTGATTTTGAAGTGTCCTTCTCCTAAAAGAGATGCATACTATAGCTAAAGCGTCTCTTCTACCCTTACCATGAGGAAAGTAACCACTGAACAATGTACTATCATTTATCTTGGAGATTTTACGAATGGTATGTATCCACACCTGTCTGTTAGTTTATTTAATTGTTTGTTTGTGAGCAACTTCACACAAAAAAACTAATGTACCGATTTAGACCAAACTTGGTAGACATTTGGGTATGAAATAAGATAATTCTGTAACATTTTGGATAAGGCACAAGAAAGTATAAGTACGCAGCAGTACTTGGAAAATAATTGCAATGTTAATTTCTTATTTGTGAACATTATACAAAACTACTGTACCAATTTTGACCAAACCTGGTATATATTAGGGTTTGACCCAAGGATGATTCTGTAACATTTTGGATAAAGTACATCACTCAGAAAGGAGTTAATGTGTGTGTGTATGTTTGTATGTGTATGTATATGTATGCATATATAATATATATATATATATATATATATATATATATATATATATATATATATATATATATATATATATACACACACACACACCCCTATTGGAGCCCTTGGGCTTATGGCATCTTATTTCCCATCCAGGGTTGTAGCTTAGCTAGTAGTAGTAGTAATAATAATAATAATAATAATAATAATAATAATAATAATAATACATACATACATACATACATACTGTATTAACCTACTGAACCTTTTCTCCAAAATCTATAAGCAATTGGACACAGGAATAAAGTATTTTCTTTCTATGTGTGCCTTACTCAGGGTCAGCATGGTGGACTACGGTGAATTCGTGCCAGAAGCATTATCCACCTCGCAGGATGAGTACCTGAAAGCCCTGGGCGACAGAATGGATCTAGTTCCAAACAACCCCAATGATGACGACATCAGCTACAATCAGCTGATAGACCTCCTCCTTGAGGGCACACACTCTATCACTGAAACTTATTCTTACCTCAGGTTAGTTCTGCAGACTTCTTACCTCAAAGGATTAATAACAACATAAAATGAAGGTGAACGTTAAAAGGAGAGGACGTTTAATTTTTAATTAATTTTTTAATCAATTTTTAAAAAATTAATTAAAAATTAAACGACAATTGTTGTTTTAGGGGTGAATGTAGTTCATTGGGGTAATATGTAAACGATTTTTATTACTTGTCAAATAAATTTTCTTTATGGGGAAGTTGTTATTATTATTATTATTATTATTATTATTATTATTATTATTATTATTATTACTTACTAAGCTACAGCCCTAGTTGCAAAAGCAGGATGCTATAAGCCCAGAGGCTCCAACAAGGAAAATGGCCCAGTGAGGAAAGGAAACAAAGAAAAATAAAATATTTTAAGAACAGCAACAACATTAAAATAAATATTTCCCATATAAGCTATAAAAACTTTAACAAAACAAGAGGAAGAGAAATAAGATATAATAGTTCCCTAGTGTACCATCAAGAAAGAGAATTCGAACCCAAGGCAGTGGAAGACCATGGTACAGAGGCTATGGAACTACCCAAGACTAGAGAACAATGGTTTGACTTTGGAGTGTCCTTCTCCTAGAAGAGCTGCTTACCATAGCTAAAGAGTCTCTTCATATGAAACTAGTTTTATGCATTACGAAATATCATGATATAGGGTTACCTTGCCAGGAGTGAAGTCACTTGGAAAGTAAACACAAGATTGAGACTTAGTTTTAGGGCTGTTTTTCCCTGTTGGAGCCCTTGGGCTTATAGCATCTTGCTTTTCCAACTAGGGTTGTAGCTTGGCTAATAATAATAATAATAATAATAATAATAATAATAAGCTAAGAATCTAAGAATACGACAATCTAAGAGGGGTCGCGGGGAGCGTAGCCCCCTCCCAGTAGGTAAGTCGGTGATGATACGGCTCATAGATTAGGTTATGTGAGGAACAAGTTAGGTGGCATTCCTGAGTTTGATTTCCTTTCAAAATGTGGTTTTTTTCAGTCATAACTTTTGAAATTATACACCAGGCCTGTTAAGCCGAACTACAAAGGCTCTTTGTTCTAAAACGTCTTAAAAGAAGTGTTTTTTTTTTTTTTTTTTTTTTTTTTTTTGGCAAACATTAGTGATATTTACAGTTTAAACTCCAATAATTTAAGAAGAACTGATAAGGAAATCTGTCTTCTATTATTATTATTATTATTATTATTATTATTATTATTATTATTATTATTATTATTATAATTACTAGCCAAGTTACAACCCTAGTTAGAAAAATCAAGATGCTATAAGCCCAAGGGGTCCAACAGGGGAAAAATAGCCCAGTGAGAAAAGGAAACAAGGAAATGAATAAACTCTATAAGTAATGAGCAATTAGAATAAAATATTTTTAAAAACATTAACAACATTAAAACAGATAATTACCATATAGACTATAAAAAGACTTATGTCACCCTGTTCAACATAAAAACATTTGAAGTTCTACTGATTCAACTAATAATAATAATAATAATAATAATAATATTAATAATAATAATAATAATGTTTATTGGACAAACAAATATTTACATACAGAATATTTACAAAAAAAAGACTTTATCCAAGCCTATATGGAGATCTCCTCTTCGGGCAATAATACAACTAAAATATCATCATCAAGAAAAATGATAAAAAGTAAATATTGATAGAGAAACATATAAGGTCTGTGTCTTCTTCAATTGCACAAAAAATTGGCTTATTGAGAAAGCCTTTTAAGATATTCGGTGATCAATCTATTCTGAAGAAGTGTTTTAATTCTTTTATTCTACCTTGTTTTGAGTATTGTTCTCCTGTCTGGTCTTCAGCTGCTGATTCTCATCTTAATTTGTTGGACAGAAACTTACGGTCTATTAAATTTCTTATTCCTGATCTAGATATTAATCTCTGGCACCGTCGTTCAATTAGTTCATTATGCATGTTGCATAAGATTTTTCATAACTCTGACCATCCTTTACATTCAGATCTCCCTGGACAATTCTATCCTGTTCGTAATACTAGGCAGGCAGTTAATTCTAATAGCCAGGCCTTCTCCATCATAAGACTCAATACTACGCAGTACTCTAGAAGTTTTATTCCAGCTGTTACCAAGTTGTGGAATGATCTTCCTAATCGGGTTGTTGAATCAGTAGAACTTCAAAAGTTCAAAGTTGGAGCAAATTTTTTTTTTTGTTGACCAGGTGGACATGAGTCTTTTTATAGTTTATATATGACATATTTGTTTTTGACGTTGTTAATAGTTTATATTTGACATATCTCTTTTGACATTACTTTTTTTAGAATGATTTATTGTTAATTTGTTCTCTTCAGTTATTTATTTCCTTTCCTCACTGGGCTATTTTTCCCTGTTGGAGCCCCTGGGCTTATAGCATCTTGCTTTTCCAATTAGGGTTGTAGCTTGGATAGTAATAATAATAATAATAATACATATACATAAGCATCTACCCGATTAGGAAGATCATTCCACAGCTTGGTCACAGCTGGAATAAAACTTCTAGAATACTGTGTAGTATTGAGCGTCATGATGGAGAAGGCCTGACTATAGCTATTAGAGTTATATAGCTAATGTTTACAGTAAAACCACGTTTGATATTTTAGGACACTTCAAAATCAAACCATTGTTCTCTAGTCTTGGGTGGTGTCATAGCCTCTGTGCTATGGTCTCCTACTCTCTTGGGGTAGAGTATTCTTGCTTGAGGGTACACTCGAGCATACTATTCTATCCAATTTCTTGTTAAAGTTTTTATAGTTTATAGATATAAAATTTATTTTAATGATACTGTTCTTAAAATATTTTATTTTTCATTGTTTCTTTTCCCCACTGCGCTATTTTCCCTGTTGGGGTTTCTGGGCTTATAGCATCCTGCTTTTCCAACTAGGGTTGTAGCTTATCAAGTAATAATAATCAAAATACTTAAATTTCCTGAGCACGCAGATCCAAAATCTTTATAAACAGGATCCAGATTCACCCACAAAAATTCGATTCTGTTCATAGGCCGAATTTTGTCTTTATTTTCATTAGCAAGAAAACCACTAAAACTATAAAACATGTGATTCTTACCAATATCAAAGCTGAATCAAGTAATAACCATTCTAAGAAGTATCTATCAATCTGTAGATATTTATTGAAAGCTATCCACTAAACAGTAACCGAAAAGTAATAGTTATTAATACTTGGTTTGCAAGCAAAGCAGGACGGTTAATAATCAACATTTCAAAGCAATCTCAAAGCCATTGCCATGCTAGATTAATATTAAAATAATAAACATCCAAGAAAACGTTCATAAACACCACGAATATTTACAAACAAAACTAAATTATCAACAGAAACCTCCTGCAAGCCAACGCGAAAACAAGAGGGAAAACCTACGTCCTGAAGGAACAGATCTACCCCGGCGCCCTGGCTTTCTTCGTCAGTAAGAACACGCCCTGGAAGGGAAAATTCGACGCGGGGATCCAGAGACTGGTAGAAGCGGGGCTGGTGAACAAATGGTACAACGACATCATGGAGGACAACTCCGACCAGCAGCAGGTTTCTGGCCAGACAAGTTCGGCCAAGGAAAGGCCTCTGACTATTTCAAACCTGCAAGGGGCCTTTCTGATCCTCACTCTGGCAATTGCAATGACCTTGATTATCTTCATTGCTGAGTTAGCACTTTACAAGGACCGCGAGCGTGAGATTTAGGGGCCTCCAACATTGCAAGAGCAATGTAGCAATGGAATCCCAAATATCAAATATGGAGAGAACGAAATAATCTCGAATTTCCTTATGGGAATTCAATAGCTCGAAATGTTCATCTTTTAACAACATTTTTCAAAGGTTCCAGAACTGTAATATTAATAGGAAAGAATAAATAATGCATTTCATTTTATGTGTATGTGATTAGATAAGGCTATCTACAATAATAAATGGATTTGCAGAAGGTTAAAGGGAGTGTAATAATCCATTAAGTTTCAGGATAAGCAGCAAGTCATTTTACCCTAGTTATCAATCAAACAAGATGCTAATACATACATATATACATACTCACTCTCTCTCTCTCTCTCTCTCTCTCTCTCTCTCTCTCTCTCAATATACTTCCAGGGGATGTAGTAAACAGTAATACAGTAAACAAGTTCAAGAATAAGTTAGACAAGATCATAAGAACTCTCTAAATGCTTAAACTACATCGCTCTACCAAAGAGAAAATTGAGTCTTCACGGATGGACTAAAAAGTCTTTGAGACATCCAAATCCTTGTAACTCCTTGTCATCCTTGTAACTCACTCACTCTCTCTCTCTCTCTCTCTCTCTCTCTCTCTCTCTCTCTCTCTCTTTTCTTTTAAGATTCTGATACCAAATATAAACCTCTTTTCTTCGTTAATCTATTAGTATAAAGGTATATCTCATTAAACACGCCCTCTTTGGAATTCAGTCTGAAGATGTGGTCCTTTTAGAGCTATATACCACTAAAATAAATTTTTTACTTGTTAATCTAAAGAACAAGTGGTATTTAGAACCTTCGCTCCTAAAAAATATATTAGAAAACCTCTCCTGAAAAAATTACTAATTGACCCTTTCCCAAAATGTGATCTCTTTCTTAGTAAAATTTAATGAACTACACGCCAATAAGTCTTGAAGCATTTCTTTCACGAAGATATGAACTGCTACATAAACAATATGTTGTTTCATTAATTCTTATATAAGATTAATGTATAGATAAATCACAGACATCGCTGTACCAAATATATGTGACATAGGTTCAAATACCAGCTAGTGTAGATGCACTAATAAATTTATATGTATGTGATGTTTATATTTATACATACAGTATACAGACATATATACATTGTACATAAGGTATACTTTTTATGTACGGTATATGTGTAAGTGTATATACATATATATATATATACATATATATATATTTATATATATATACATAGGGATACAGTATATACTGTATATATACATATATGTGTATATATATATATATATATAAAATATATATATATATATATATATACTGTATCCATATATATATATATATATATACATACAGAGGGCATATGATGAGGATTCTCCATAACCGAATCTTTAAACTAGATGGTATATTTTCATATATATATATATATATATATGAGAGAGAGAGAGAGAGAGAGAGAGAGAGAGAGAATCTTATCCTTATTGCCTTATTCTATGTTTGGGTTCCCCAAGGTCCCTCAGTGTGAGGTACCTCGTATATCCACCAGAGAGTTGTTAATGCATCTTCCGGTGTATTTTGCATCTTCCAGTCTTGGATGGTCTGAGAGAGAGAGAGAGAGAGAGAGAGAGAGAGAGAGCCTTATCCTTATTGCCTTATTTTTTGTTTGGGTTCCCCAAGGTCCCTCAGTGTGAGGTACCTCGTATATCCACCAGAGAGTTGTTAATGCATCTTCCGGTGTATTTTGCATCTTCCAGTCTTGGATGGTCTGAGAGAGAGAGAGAGAGAGAGAGAGAGAGAGAGCCTTATCCTTATTGCCTTATTTTTTGTTTGGGTTCCCCAAGGTCCCTCAGTGTGAGGTACCTCGTATATCCACCAGAGAGTTGTTAATGCATCTTCCGGTGTATTTTGCATCTTCCAGTCTTGGATGGTCTGAGAGAGAGAGAGAGAGAGAGAGAGAGAGAGAGAGAGAGAGCCTTATCCTTATTGCCTTATTTTTTGTTTGGGTTCCCCAAGGTCCCTCAGTGTGAGGTACCTCGTATATCCACCAGAGAGTTGTTAATGCATCTTCCGGTGTATTTTGCATCTTCCAGTCTTGGATGGTCTGAGAGAGAGAGAGAGAGAGAGAGAGAGAGAGAGCCTTATCCTTATTGCCTTATTTTTTGTTTGGGTTCCCCAAGGTCCCTCGGTGTGAGGTACCTCGTATATCCACCAGAGAGTTGTTAATGCATCTTCCGGTGTATTTTGCATCTTCCAGTCTTGGATGGTCTGAGAGAGAGAGAGAGAGAGAGAGAGAGAGAGAGAGAGCCTTATCCTTATTGCCTTATTTTTTGTTTGGGTTCCCCAAGGTCCCTCAGTGTGAGGTACCTCGTATATCCACCAGAGAGTTGTTAATGCATCTTCCGGTGTATTTTGCATCTTCCAGTCTTGGATGATCTGAGAGAGAGAGAGAGAGAGAGAGAGAGAGAGAGAGCCTTATCCTTATTGCCTTATTTTTTGTTTGGGTTCCCCAAGGTCCCTCAGTGTGAGGTACCTCGTATATCCACCAGAGAGTTGTTAATGCATCTTCCGGTGTATTTTGCATCTTCCAGTCTTGGATGGTCTGAGAGAGAGAGAGAGAGAGAGAGAGAGAGAGAGAGAGCCTTATCCTTATTGCCTTATTTTTTGTTTGGGTTCCCCAAGGTCCCTCAGTGTGAGGTACCTCGTATATCCACCAGAGAGTTGTTAATGCATCTTCCGGTGTATTTTGCATCTTCCAGTCTTGGATGGTCTGGAGAGAGAGAGAGAGAGAGAGAGAGAGAGAGAGAGAGCCTTATCCTTATTGCCTTATTTTTTGTTTGGGTTCCCCAAGGTCCCTCAGTGTGAGGTACCTCGTATATCCACCAGAGAGTTGTTAATGCATCTTCCGGTGTATTTTGCATCTTCCAGTCTTGGATGGTCTGAGAGAGAGAGAGAGAGAGAGAGAGAGAGAGAGAGAGCCTTATCCTTATTGCCTTATTTTTTGTTTGGGTTCCCCAAGGTCCCTCAGTGTGAGGTACCTCGTATATCCACCAGAGAGTTGTTAATGCATCTTCCGGTGTATTTTGCATCTTCCAGTCTTGGATGGTCTGAGAGAGAGAGAGAGAGAGAGAGAGAGAGAGAGAGAGAGAGCCTTATCCTTATTGCCTTATTTTTTGTTTGGGTTCCCCAAGGTCCCTCAGTGTGAGGTACCTCGTATATCCACCAGAGAGTTGTTAATGCATCTTCCGGTGTATTTTGCATCTTCCAGTCTTGGATGGTCTGAGAGAGAGAGAGAGAGAGAGAGAGAGAGAGAGAGAGCCTTATCCTTATTGCCTTATTTTTTGTTTGGGTTCCCCAAGGTCCCTCAGTGTGAGGTACCTCGTATATCCACCAGAGAGTTGTTAATGCATCTTCCGGTGTATTTTGCATCTTCCAGTCATGGATGGTCTGAGAGAGAGAGAGAGAGAGAGAGAGAGAGAGAGAGAGCCTTATCCTTATTGCCTTATTTTTTGTTTGGGTTCCCCAAGGTCCCTCAGTGTGAGGTACCTCGTATATCCACCAGAGAGTTGTTAATGCATCTTCCGGTGTATTTTGCATCTTCCAGTCTTGGATGGTCTGAGAGAGAGAGAGAGAGAGAGAGAGAGAGAGAGAGAGCCTTATCCTTATTGCCTTATTTTTTTTTTGGGTTCCCCAAGGTCCCTCAGTGTGAGGTACCTCGTATATCCACCAGAGAGTTGTTAATGCATCTTCCGGTGTATTTTGCATCTTCCAGTCTTGGATGGTCTGAGAGAGAGAGAGAGAGAGAGAGAGAGAGAGAGCCTTATCCTTATTGCCTTATTTTTTGTTTGGGTTCCCCAAGGTCCCTCAGTGTGAGGTACCTCGTATATCCACCAGAGAGTTGTTAATGCATCTTCCGGTGTATTTTGCATCTTCCAGTCTTGGATGGTCTGAGAGAGAGAGAGAGAGAGAGAGAGAGAGAGAGAGAGAGCCTTATCCTTATTGCCTTATTTTTTGTTTGGGTTCCCCAAGGTCCCTCAGTGTGAGGTACCTCGTATATCCACCAGAGAGTTGTTAATGCATCTTCCGGTGTATTTTGCATCTTCCAGTCTTGGATGGTCTGAGAGAGAGAGAGAGAGAGAGAGAGAGAGAGAGAGAGAGCCTTATCCTTATTGCCTTATTTTTTGTTTGGGTTCCCCAAGGTCCCTCAGTGTGAGGTACCTCGTATATCCACCAGAGAGTTGTTAATGCATCTTCCGGTGTATTTTGCATCTTCCAGTCTTGGATGGTCTGAGAGAGAGAGAGAGAGAGAGAGAGAGAGAGAGAGAGCCTTATCCTTATTGCCTTATTTTTTGTTTGGGTTCCCCAAGGTCCCTCAGTGTGAGGTACCTCGTATATCCACCAGAGAGTTGTTAATGCATCTTCCGGTGTATTTTGCATCTTCCAGTCTTGGATGGTCTGAGAGAGAGAGAGAGAGAGAGAGAGAGAGAGAGAGCCTTATCCTTATTGCCTTATTTTTTGTTTGGGTTCCCCAAGGTCCCTCAGTGTGAGGTACCTCGTATATCCACCAGAGAGTTGTTAATGCATCTTCCGGTGTATTTTGCATCTTCCGGTCTGGGATGCATCTTAGGTATTTGTCGAGCTTATTCTTAAACACATCTACGCTCACTCCTGATATGTTTCTTAGATGATCTGGCAGCGCATTAAATATTTGCTGCATTATCGATGCTGGTGCGAAGTGGATTAATGTCCTGTGCGCCTTCCTTAATTTTCCTAGTATAGTTTTTTGGCACTATTAATCTACCTCGGCTTGCTCTTTCTGATATTTTTAGCTCCATGATGTTTTCAGTAATTCCTTCGATTTGCTTCCATGCTTGTATTATCATGTAGCGTTCTCTTCTCCTTTCTAGACTATAAAGTTTTAAAAATTGCAGCCTTTCCCAGTACTCAAAATCCTTAACTTCTTCTATTCTAGCAGTATAGGACCTTTGTATACTCTCTATTTGTGTCTTTAATCAAAGTCTATTATTATTATTATTACTAGCTAAGCTACGACCCTAGTTGGAAAAACAGGATGCTATATGTCCAAGGGCTCCAACAGGGAAAAACAGCCCAGTGAAGAAAGGAAACAAGGAAATAAAAAAACTAAAAGATAATTAATAACAATTAAATCTAAATATTCTAAGATAATTAACAGCATTCAATTAGATCTATCATATATAAACTATAAAAACTATAAAAAATAAGAGGAAGATAAACAAGAGAGAATAGCGTGCCCGAGTGTACCCTAAAGCAAGAGAACTCTAACCAAAGACAGTGGAAGCCCATGGTACAGAGTCTATACAATAATGTATTTTCTACTGTTTTCTTCCGATCTACAGGGGATAATTATTGTTCTGTATGTTCAGTGGAGTCTTACACTTATTTCTTAAAGGTAACCAAACGTTTTGGCCCAGTAAATAAATAAATAAAAAAAATATATTCGGTATGCACCACAATTCATAGATATGATCCGGGTTACATATCGTATATCACAAAGCAAGCATTTTATATTGTCTAGTGAACAAAGAACACGGAACTACGATAAAAAAAAAAAAAAATCCCTTTTTAGGCTTACGAAATACTACATCTCGTCGGATTCCGGATGTTAGAAACGCTCCCACGGAGCCTCAAACTCCATAAATGTCAGGGGTAAAACCTTAACCCTGGGTACAACCAAGGCCGTCTTTCTACCCCCACTGACCAGGCCCGTTTAGTACAACACGCACGGGTTAGCAATGCCTTAGCTATGCAACCCCGACCTGTGTTTTTTGTGGGTCCTTGTGTCTGGCCTTGGGGAATCCCATATCCAGCCTTAACTAGAATGCGTATGGGGTTCACAAAATCCAAAATACAGCCCAGTGTTTCTTTTTTAAGATATCCTGGGACTGTTAGCCTGGTGTGAACCCCCTAGCTCAGTTTGCAGTCCCTCAAGAATGCCTACAGTACACCTGACGCGTCAAGCGGTGCGCGGTATCCTCAAAGTATTCATCAAAGATAGATACCCGAATCCATCGGCCTCTCATAAAAAACCATAGAAAGAAAATTTCATATCAAGACATCTTACCTATTGGGATGAGGTCAAAGGTCAAGGGAGGGTCAAGGGAAAGAACTAAATAAGTAATCTCCCCTTTCACGAACATCAAGCCTCTATCCGGATAACGTCAGAGGAAGGTCAGGTGGCCAGTCTAGCTGGACAGTGTCCTTGAATCCTTAAACTAAGCAGGATGGTCTTTTATTTCCTTCTAAATTATAATGGTCCTACGTATCCTATTCTACTAATTCAACTTGCCTACGTCCTTTTAATATTAGTCACTATAATGTTTATTCAAATAAAAATATTTTCAAGGCTGCTAACTATGAATATTATTTAAAATTCCATTTCAAATGTTTACAGCATTTTATCCCGTTATGACCATTCTATCATGAAGATAATAATAGTATTTAACTCCTTTCTTCTTTCTAATTTGCATACTTATTATATTCACAGATAATAGATGGACATTAAGAATAATAGAATGGGTCCCTAGAGATTGTAAAAGAAGCAGGGGAAGGAAGAGAAGACGATGGACTGACGACTAAGAAAATTGGCTAGTATAAGCTGGCATAGAATAAAAGAATGGGTACCTAGAGATTGCAAAGGAGGCAGGGGAAGGAAGAGAAGACGATGGACTGACGAACTAGAATAATTTGCTGGTGTAAGCTGGCATGGAGCAACATAATGGGTCCCTTAAGATTGCAAAAGCAAGCAAGGGAAGGAAGGGAAGACGATGGACTGACGACTAAGAAAATTGGCTAGTATAAGCTGGCATAGAATAATAGAATGGGTCCCTAGAGATTGCAAAGGAGGCAGGGGAAGGAAGAGAAGACGATGGACTGACGAACTAAAATAATTTGCTGGTGTAAGCTGGCATGGAGCAACATAATGGGTCCCTTAAGATTGCAAAAGCAAGCAAGGGAAGGAAGGGAAGACGATGGACTGACGACTAAGAAAATTGGCTAGTATAAGCTGGCATAGAATAATAGAATGGGTCCCTAGAGATTGCAAAGGAGGCAGGGGAAGGAAGAGAAGACGATGGACTGACGACTAAGAAAATTGGCTAGTATAAGCTGGCATAGAATAATAGAATGGGTCCCTAGAGATTGCAAAGGAGGCAGGGGAAGAGAGAGAAGACGATGGACTGACGACTAAGAAAATTGGCTAGTATAAGCTGGCATAGAATAATAGAATGGGTCCCTAGAGATTGCAAAGGAGGCAGGGGAAGAGAGAGAAGACGATGGACTGACGACTAAGAAAATTGGCTAGTATAAGCTGGCATAGAATAATAGAATGGGTCCCTAGAGATTGCAAAGGAGGCAGGGGAAGAGAGAGAAGACGATGGACTGACGACAAAGAAAATTGGCTAGTATAAGCTGGCATAGAATAACAGAATGGGTCCCTAGAGATTGCAAAGGAGGCAGGGGAAGAGAGAGAAGACGATGGACTGACGACTAAGAAAATTGGCTAGTATAAGCTGGCATAGAATAATAGAATGGGTCCCTAGAGATTGCAAAGGAGGCAGGGGAAGAGAGAGAAGACGATGGACTGACGACAAAGAAAATTGGCTAGTATAAGCTGGCATAGAATAACAGAATGGGTCCCTAGAGATTGCAAAGGAGGCAGGGGAAGAGAGAGAAGACGATGGACTGACGACTAAGAAAATTGGCTAGTATAAGCTGGCATAGAATAATAGAATGGGTCCCTAGAGATTGCAAAGGAGGCAGGGGAAGAGAGAGAAGACGATGGACTGACGACAAAGAAAATTGGCTAGTATAAGCTGGCATAGAATAACAGAATGGGTCCCTAGAGATTGCAAAGGAGGCAGGGGAAGAGAGAGAAGACGATGGACTGACGACTAAGAAAATTGGCTAGTATAAGCTGGCATAGAATAATAGAATGGGTCCCTAGAGATTGCAAAGGAGGCAGGGGAAGAGAGAGAAGACGATGGACTGACGACAAAGAAAATTGGCTAGTATAAGCTGGCATAGAATAACAGAATGGGTCCCTAGAGATTGCAAAGGAGGCAGGGGAAGAGAGAGAAGACGATGGACTGACGACTAAGAAAATTGGCTAGTATAAGCTGGCATAGCATAACAGAATGGGTCCCTAGAGATTGCATAGGAGGCAGGGGAAGAGAGAGAAGACGATGGACTGACGACTAAGAAAATTGGCTAGTATAAGCTGGCATAGAATAAAAGAATGGGTCCCTAGAGATTGCAAAGGAGGCAGGGGAAGGAAGAGAAGACGATGGACTGACGAACTAGAATAATTTGCTGGTGTAAGCTGGCATGGAGCAACATAATGGGTCCCTTAAGATTGCAAAAGCAAGCAAGGGAAGGAAGGGAAGACGATGGACTGACGACAAAGAAAATTGGCTAGTATAAGCTGGCATAGAATAATAGAATGGGTCCCTAGAGATTGCAAAGGAGGCAGGGGAAAAGAGAGAAGACGATGGACTGACGACAAAGAAAATTGGCTAGTATAAGCTGGCATAGAATAATAGAATGGGTCCCTAGAGATTGCAAAGGAGGCAGGGGAAAAGAGAGAAGACGATGGACTGACGACAAAGAAAATTGGCTAGTATAAGCTGGCATAGAATAATAGAATGGGTCCCTAGAGATTGCAAAGGAGGCAGGGGAAAAGAGAGAAGACGATGGACTGACGACAAAGAAAATTGGCTAGTATAAGCTGGCATAGAATAATAGAATGGGTCCCTGGAGATTGCAAAGGAGGCAGGGGAAGAGAGAGAAGACGATGGACTGACGACAAAGAAAATTGGCTAGTATAAACTGGCATAGCATAACAGAATGGGTCCCTAGAGATTGCAAAGGAGGCAGGGGAAGAGAGAGAAGACGATGGACTGACGACTAAGAAAATTGGCTAGTATAAGCTGGCATAGAATAAGAGAATGGGTCCCTAGAGATTGCAAAGGAGGCAGGGGAAGGAAGAGAAGACGATGGACTGACGAACTAGAATAATTTGCTGGTGTAAGCTGGCATGGAGCAACATAATGGGTCCCTTAAGATTGCAAAAGCAAGCAAGGGAAGGAAGGGAAGACGATGGATTGACGACAAAGAAAATTGGCTAGTATAAGCTGGCATAGAATAATAGAATGGGTCCCTAGAGATTGCAAAGGAGGCAGGGGAAAAGAGAGAAGACGATGGACTGACGACAAAGAAAATTGGCTAGTATAAGCTGGCATAGAATAATAGAATGGGTCCCTAGAGATTGCAAAGGAGGCAGGGGAAGAGAGAGAAGACGATGGACTGACGACAAAGAAAATTGGCTAGTATAAGCTGGCATAGCATAACAGAATGGGTCCCTAGAGATTGCAAAGGAGGCAGGGGAAGAGAGAGAAGACGATGGACTGACGACAAAGAAAATTGGCTAGTATAAGCTGGCATAGCATAACAGAATGGGTCCCTAGAGATTGCAAAGGAGGCAGGGGAAGAGAGAGAAGACGATGGACTGACGACAAAGAAAATTGGCTAGTATAAGCTGGCATAGCATAACAGAATGGGTCCCTAGAGATTGCAAAGGAGGCAGGGGAAGAGAGAGAAGACGATGGACTGACGACAAAGAAAATTGGCTAGTATAAGCTGGCATAGCATAACAGAATGGGTCCCTAGAGATTGCAAAGGAGGCAGGGGAAGAGAGAGAAGACGATGGACTGACGACTAAGAAAATTGGCTAGTATAAGCTGGCATAGAATAATAGAATGGGTCCCTAGAGATTGCAAAGGAGGCAGGGGAAGAGAGAGAAGACGATGGACTGACGACTAAGAAAATTGGCTAGTATAAGCTGGCATAGAATAAAAGAATGGGTCCCTAGAGATTGCAAAGGAGGCAGGGGAAGAGAGAGAAGACGATGGACTGACGACAAAGAAAATTGGCTAGTATAAGCTGGCATAGAATAATAGAATGGGTCCCTAGAGATTGCAAAGGAGGCAGGGGAAGAGAGAGAAGACGATGGACTGACGACTAAGAAAATTGGCTAGTATAAGCTGGCATAGAATAAAAGAATGGGTCCCTAGAGATTGCAAAGGAGGCAGGGGAAGAGAGAGAAGACGATGGACTGACGACAAAGAAAATTGGCTAGTATAAGCTGGCATAGAATAATAGAATGGGTCCCTAGAGATTGCAAAGGAGGCAGGGGAAGAGAGAGAAGACGATGGACTGACGACTAAGAAAATTGGCTAGTATAAGCTGGCATAGAATAATAGAATGGGTCCCTAGAGATTGCAAAGGAGGCAGGGGAAGAGAGAGAAGACGATGGACTGACGACAAAGAAAATTGGCTAGTATAAGCTGGCATAGAATAATAGAATGGGTCCCTAGAGATTGCAAAGGAGGCAGGGGAAGAGAGAGAAGACGATGGACTGACGACTAAGAAAATTGGCTAGTATAAGCTGGCATAGAATAAAAGAATGGGTCCCTAGAGATTGCAAAGGAGGCAGGGGAAGAGAGAGAAGACGATGGACTGACGACAAAGAAAATTGGCTAGTATAAGCTGGCATAGAATAATAGAATGGGTCCCTAGAGATTGCAAAGGAGGCAGGGGAAGAGAGAGAAGACGATGGACTGACGACTAAGAAAATTGGCTAGTATAAGCTGGCATAGAATAAAAGAATGGGTCCCTAGAGATTGCAAAGGAGGCAGGGGAAGAGAGAGAAGACGATGGACTGACGACAAAGAAAATTGGCTAGTATAAGCTGGCATAGAATAATAGAATGGGTCCCTAGAGATTGCAAAGGAGGCAGGGGAAGAGAGAGAAGACGATGGACTGACGACTAAGAAAATTGGCTAGTATAAGCTGGCATAGAATAAAAGAATGGGTCCCTAGAGATTGCAAAGGAGGCAGGGGAAGAGAGAGAAGACGATGGACTGACGACAAAGAAAATTGGCTAGTATAAGCTGGCATAGAATAATAGAATGGGTCCCTAGAGATTGCAAAGGAGGCAGGGGAAGAGAGAGAAGACGATGGACTGACGACTAAGAAAATTGGCTAGTATAAGCTGGCATAGAATAAAAGAATGGGTCCCTAGAGATTGCAAAGGAGGCAGGGGAAGAGAGAGAAGACGATGGACTGACGACAAAGAAAATTGGCTAGTATAAGCTGGCATAGAATAATAGAATGGGTCCCTAGAGATTGCAAAGGAGGCAGGGGAAGAGAGAGAAGACGATGGACTGACGACTAAGAAAATTGGCTAGTATAAGCTGGCATAGAATAAAAGAATGGGTCCCTAGAGATTGCAAAGGAGGCAGGGGAAGAGAGAGAAGACGATGGACTGACGACAAAGAAAATTGGCTAGTATAAGCTGGCATAGAATAATAGAATGGGTCCCTAGAGATTGCAAAGGAGGCAGGGGAAGAGAGAGAAGACGATGGACTGACGACTAAGAAAATTGGCTAGTATAAGCTGGCATAGAATAATAGAATGGGTCCCTAGAGATTGCAAAGGAGGCAGGGGAAGAGAGAGAAGACGATGGACTGACGACAAAGAAAATTGGCTAGTATAAGCTGGCATAGAATAATAGAATGGGTCCCTAGAGATTGCAAAGGAGGCAGGGGAAGAGAGAGAAGACGATGGACTGACGAACTAGAATAATTTGCTGGTGTAAGCTGGCATGGAGCAACATAATGGGTCCCTTAAGATTGCAAAAGCAAGCAAGGGAAGGAAGGGAAGACGATGGACTGACGACAAAGAAAATTGGCTAGTATAAGCTGGCATAGCATAACAGAATGGGTCCCTAGAGATTGCAAAGGAGGCAGGGGAAGAGAGAGAAGACGATGGACTGACGAACTAGAATAATTTGCTGGTGTAAGCTGGCATGGAGCAACATAATGGGTCCCTTAAGATTGCAAAAGCAAGCAAGGGAAGGAAGGGAAGACGATGGACTGACGACAAAGAAAATTGGCTAGTATAAGCTGGCATAGAATAATAGAATGGGTCCCTAGAGATTGCAAAGGAGGCAGGGGAAAAGAGAGAAGACGATGGACTGACGACAAAGAAAATTGGCTAGTATAAGCTGGCATAGAATAATAGAATGGGTCCCTAGAGATTGCAAAGGAGGCAGGGGAAGAGAGAGAAGACGATGGACTGACGACAAAGAAAATTGGCTAGTATAAGCTGGCATAGAATAATAGAATGGGTCCCTAGAGATTGCAAAGGAGGCAGGGGAAGAGAGAGAAGACGATGGACTGACGACTAAGAAAATTGGCTAGTATAAGCTGGCATAGAATAATAGAATGGGTCCCTAGAGATTGCAAAGGAGGCAGGGGAAGAGAGAGAAGACGATGGACTGACGACTAAGAAAATTGGCTAGTATAAGCTGGCATAGAATAATAGAATGGGTCCCTAGAGATTGCAAAGGAGGCAGGGGAAGAGAGAGAAGACGATGGACTGACGAACTAGAATAATTTGCTGGTGTAAGCTGGCATGGAGCAACATAATGGGTCCCTTAAGATTGCAAAAGCAAGCAAGGGAAGGAAGGGAAGACGATGGACTGACGACTAAGAAAATTGGCTAGTATAAGCTGGCATAGAATAAAAGAATGGGTCCCTAGAGATTGCAAAGGAGGCAGGGGAAGAGAGAGAAGACGATGGACTGACGACAAATAAAATTGGCTAGTATAAGCTGGCATAGAATAATAGAATGGGTCCCTAGAGATTGCAAAGGAGGCAGGGGAAGAGAGAGAAGACGATGGACTGACGACTAAGAAAATTGGCTAGTATAAGCTGGCATAGAATAAAAGAATGGGTCCCTAGAGATTGCAAAGGAGGCAGGGGAAGAGAGAGAAGACGATGGACTGACGACAAAGAAAATTGGCTAGTATAAGCTGGCATAGAATAATAGAATGGGTCCCTAGAGATTGC
The DNA here is from genome assembly GCF_036898095.1 of Palaemon carinicauda. Taxonomy (NCBI): domain Eukaryota; kingdom Metazoa; phylum Arthropoda; class Malacostraca; order Decapoda; family Palaemonidae; genus Palaemon; species Palaemon carinicauda. Next base: position 188,182,460 of record NC_090728.1, on the reverse strand, counting down.
AAAGGAGGCAGGGGAAGAGAGAGAAGACGATGGACTGACGACTAAGAAAATTGGCTAGTATAAGCTGGCATAGAATAATAGAATGGGTCCCTAGAGATTGCAAAGGAGGCAGGGGAAGAGAGAGAAGACGATGGACTGACGACAAAGAAAATTGGCTAGTATAAGCTGGCATAGAATAATAGAATGGGTCCCTAGAGATTGCAAAGGAGGCAGGGGAAGAGAGAGAAGACGATGGACTGACGACAAAGAAAATTGGCTAGTATAAGCTGGCATAGAATAATAGAATGGGTCCCTAGAGATTGCAAAGGAGGCAGGGGAAGAGAGAGAAGACGATGGACTGACGACTAAGAAAATTGGCTAGTATAAGCTGGCATAGAATAACAGAATGGGTCCCTAGAGATTGCAAAGGAGGCAGGGGAAGAGAGAGAAGACGATGGACTGACGACAAAGAAAATTGGCTAGTATAAGCTGGCATAGAATAATAGAATGGGTCCCTAGAGATTGCAAAGGAGGCAGGGGAAGAGAGAGAAGACGATGGACTGACGACTAAGAAAATTGGCTAGTATAAGCTGGCATAGAATAATAGAATGGGTCCCTAGAGATTGCAAAGGAGGCAGGGGAAGAGAGAGAAGACGATGGACTGACGACTAAGAAAATTGGCTAGTATAAGCTGGCATAGAATAAAAGAATGGGTCCCTAGAGATTGCAAAGGAGGCAGGGGAAGAGAGAGAAGACGATGGACTGACGACAAAGAAAATTGGCTAGTATAAGCTGGCATAGAATAATAGAATGGGTCCCTAGAGATTGCAAAGGAGGCAGGGGAAGAGAGAGAAGACGATGGACTGACGACTAAGAAAATTGGCTAGTATAAGCTGGCATAGAATAAAAGAATGGGTCCCTAGAGATTGCAAAGGAGGCAGGGGAAGAGAGAGAAGACGATGGACTGACGACAAAGAAAATTGGCTAGTATAAGCTGGCATAGAATAATAGAATGGGTCCCTAGAGATTGCAAAGGAGGCAGGGGAAGAGAGAGAAGACGATGGACTGACGACTAAGAAAATTGGCTAGTATAAGCTGGCATAGAATAAAAGAATGGGTCCCTAGAGATTGCAAAGGAGGCAGGGGAAGAGAGAGAAGACGATGGACTGACGACAAAGAAAATTGGCTAGTATAAGCTGGCATAGAATAATAGAATGGGTCCCTAGAGATTGCAAAGGAGGCAGGGGAAGAGAGAGAAGACGATGGACTGACGACTAAGAAAATTGGCTAGTATAAGCTGGCATAGAATAAAAGAATGGGTCCCTAGAGATTGCAAAGGAGGCAGGGGAAGAGAGAGAAGACGATGGACTGACGACAAAGAAAATTGGCTAGTATAAGCTGGCATAGAATAATAGAATGGGTCCCTAGAGATTGCAAAGGAGGCAGGGGAAGAGAGAGAAGACGATGGACTGACGACTAAGAAAATTGGCTAGTATAAGCTGGCATAGAATAAAAGAATGGGTCCCTAGAGATTGCAAAGGAGGCAGGGGAAGAGAGAGAAGACGATGGACTGACGACAAAGAAAATTGGCTAGTATAAGCTGGCATAGAATAATAGAATGGGTCCCTAGAGATTGCAAAGGAGGCAGGGGAAGAGAGAGAAGACGATGGACTGACGACTAAGAAAATTGGCTAGTATAAGCTGGCATAGAATAAAAGAATGGGTCCCTAGAGATTGCAAAGGAGGCAGGGGAAGAGAGAGAAGACGATGGACTGACGACTAAGAAAATTGGCTAGTATAAGCTGGCATAGAATAATAGAATGGGTCCCTAGAGATTGCAAAGGAGGCAGGGGAAGAGAGAGAAGACGATGGACTGACGACTAAGAAAATTGGCTAGTATAAGCTGGCATAGAATAATAGAATGGGTCCCTAGAGATTGCAAAGGAGGCAGGGGAAGAGAGAGAAGACGATGGACTGACGAACTAGAATAATTTGCTGGTGTAAGCTGGCATGGAGCAACATAATGGGTCCCTTAAGATTGCAAAAGCAAGCAAGGGAAGGAAGGGAAGACGATGGACTGACGACTAAGAAAATTGGCTAGTATAAGCTGGCATAGAATAATAGAATGGGTCCCTAGAGATTGCAAAGGAGGCAGGGGAAAAGAGAGAAGACGATGGACTGACGACAAAGAAAATTGGCTAGTATAAGCTGGCATAGAATAATAGAATGGGTCCCTAGAGATTGCAAAGGAGGCAGGGGAAAAGAGAGAAGACGATGGACTGACGACAAAGAAAATTGGCTAGTATAAGCTGGCATAGAATAATAGAATGGGTCCCTAGAGATTGCAAAGGAGGCAGGGGAAAAGAGAGAAGACGATGGACTGACGACAAAGAAAATTGGCTAGTATAAGCTGGCATAGAATAATAGAATGGGTCCCTAGAGATTGCAAAGGAGGCAGGGGAAAAGAGAGAAGACGATGGACTGACGACTAAGAAAATTGGCTAGTATAAGCTGGCATAGAATAATAGAATGGGTCCCTAGAGATTGCAAAGGAGGCAGGGGAAGAGAGAGAAGACGATGGACTGACGACTAAGAAAATTGGCTAGTATAAGCTGGCATAGAATAATAGAATGGGTCCCTAGAGATTGCAAAGGAGGCAGGGGAAAAGAGAGAAGACGATGGACTGACGACAAAGAAAATTGGCTAGTATAAGCTGGCATAGAATAATAGAATGGGTCCCTAGAGATTGCAAAGGAGGCAGGGGAAAAGAGAGAAGACGATGGACTGACGACTAAGAAAATTGGCTAGTATAAGCTGGCATAGAATAATAGAATGGGTCCCTAGAGATTGCAAAGGAGGCAGGGGAAGAGAGAGAAGACGATGGACTGACGACTAAGAAAATTGGCTAGTATAAGCTGGCATAGAATAATAGAATGGGTCCCTAGAGATTGCAAAGGAGGCAGGGGAAAAGAGAGAAGACGATGGACTGACGACAAAGAAAATTGGCTAGTATAAGCTGGCATAGAATAATAGAATGGGTCCCTAGAGATTGCAAAGGAGGCAGGGGAAAAGAGAGAAGACGATGGACTGACGACAAAGAAAATTGGCTAGTATAAGCTGGCATAGAATAATAGAATGGGTCCCTAGAGATTGCAAAGGAGGCAGGGGAAAAGAGAGAAGACGATGGACTGACGACAAAGAAAATTGGCTAGTATAAGCTGGCATAGAATAATAGAATGGGTCCCTAGAGATTGCAAAGGAGGCAGGGGAAAAGAGAGAAGACGATGGACTGACGACAAAGAAAATTGGCTAGTATAAGCTGGCATAGCATAACAGAATGGGTCCCTAGAGATTGCAAAGGAGGCAGGGGAAGAGAGAGAAGACGACGGACTGACGACAAAGAAAATTGGCTAGTATAAGCTGGCATAGCATAACAGAATGGGTCCCTAGAGATTGCAAAGGAGGCAGGGGAAGAGAGAGAAGACGACGGACTGACGACAAAGAAAATTGGCTAGTATAAGCTGGCATAGCATAACAGAATGGGTCCCTAGAGATTGCAAAGGAGGCAGGGGAAGAGAGAGAAGACGATGGACTGACGACAAAGAAAATTGGCTAGTATAAGCTGGCATAGCATAACAGAATGGGTCCCTAGAGATTGCAAAGGAGGCAGGGGAAAAGAGAGAAGACGATGGACTGACGACAAAGAAAATTGGCTAGTATAAGCTGGCATAGCATAACAGAATGGGTCCCTAGAGATTGCAAAGGAGGCAGGGGAAGAGAGAGAAGACGACGGACTGACGACTAAGAAAATTGGCTAGTATAAGCTGGCATAGAATAATAGAATGGGTCCCTAGAGATTGCAAAGGAGGCAGGGGAAGAGAGAGAAGACGATGGACTGACGACTAAGAAAATTGGCTAGTATAAGCTGGCATAGAATAATAGAATGGGTCCCTAGAGATTGCAAAGGAGGCAGGGGAAGAGAGAGAAGACGATGGACTGACGACTAAGAAAATTGGCTAGTATAAGCTGGCATAGCATAACAGAATGGGTCCCTAGAGATTGCAAAGGAGGCAGGGGAAGAGAGAGAAGACGATGGACTGACGAACTAGAATAATTTGCTGGTGTAAGCTGGCATAGAGTAACAATGTGTCCCTTAAGATTGCAAAAGCAAGCAAGGGAAGGAAGGGAAGACGATGGACTGACGAACTAGAACAATTTTCTGGTGTAAGCTGGCATGGAGCAACATAATGGGTCCCTTAAGATTGCAAAAGCAAGCAAGGGAAGGAAGGGAAGACGATGGACTGACGAACTAGAACAATTTGCTGGTGTAAGCTGGCATGGAGTAACATAATGTGTCCCTTAAGATTGCAAAAGCAAGCAAGGGAAGGAAGGGAAGACGATGGACTAACGAACTAGAATAATTTGCTGGTGTAAGCTGGCATGGAGCAACATAATGGGTCCCTTAAGATTACAAAAGCAAGCAAGGGAAGGAAGGGAAGACGATGGACTGACGAACTAGAACAATTTGCTGGTGTAAGCTGGCATAGAGTAACAATGTGTCCCTTAAGATTGCAAAAGCAAGCAAGGGAAGGAAGGGAAGACGATGGACTGACGAACTAGAACAATTTGCTGGTGTAAGCTGGCATGGAGCAACATAATGGGTCCCTTAAGATTGCAAAAGCAAGCAAGGGAAGAAAGGGAAGACGATGGACTGACGACTAAGAAAATTGGCTAGTATAAGCTGGCATAGAATAATAGAATGGGTCCCTAGAGATTGCAAAGGAGGCAGGGGAAGGAAGAGAAGACGATGGACTGACGAACTAGAATAATTTGCTGGTGTAAGCTGGCATAGAATAACAGAATGGGTCCCTTAAGATTGCAAAAGCAAGCAAGGGAAGGAAGGGAAGACAATGGACTGACGAACTATAAAATTTCTGGTCTAAGCTGGCATAGAAACACCATAAACAGACGCGAGTGGAAGGACATGTCTGAGGCATTTGCTCCGCAGTGGACTAGTTACAGCTGATGATGATGATGATGATCATGATGATCATGATGATCATGATGACCATATTTACATTGGATAATCTTGACACCCAAAACTTGTTCTTCTTAGTAAGATTAAAATTGCATCATACTAACACGCAGCACACGTTTGGGTCCTAGAAAAGATAACGTATGCGAGTACTCACCTTGTTGCCCATACGTATAAGCATATATATAAGAAAATTCCCGGCCTTAGACACAGAACTATAAGTTGGCTTCGCTGAAACCAGATCCGCTCAGACTTCACTGCAAAGCTGGATTCCTCATTACCCTTCAAACGAGAGACAAGGTAAGTGGAATGCATACTACTACCACGAGGGTCTTGCAGATACGGCTCGAGGTTTAAATCTTCTACTCTTTGGTGATTTTGTTTCAGTAAAGGAAGTATGCAATCGAAATGCACGCAATACGACTGATTAACTTGAGAGAGAGAGAGAGAGAGAGAGAGAGAGAGAGAGAGAGAGAGAGAGAGAGAGAGAGAGAGAGAGAGAGAGAGAGAGAGAGAGAGAGAGTATGACAAATTAATTTGAAAAGTGTTCTCTGACAGAGAGAGAGAGAGAGAGAGAGAGAGAGAGAGAGAGAGAGAGAGAGAGAGAGAGAGAGAGAGAGAGAGAGAATATGACAAATTAATTTGAAAAGAGTTCTCTGAGAGAGAGAGAGAGAGAGAGAGAGAGAGAGAGAGAGAGAGAGAGAGAGAGAGAGAGAGAGAGAATATGACAAATTAATTTGAAAAGAGTTCTCTGAGAGAGAGAGAGAGAGAGAGAGAGAGAGAGAGAGAGAGAGAGAGAGAGAGAGAGAGAGAGAGAGAGAGAATATGACAAATTAATTTGAAAAGAGTTCTCTGAGAGAGAGAGAGAGAGAGAGAGAGAGAGAGAGAGAGAGAGAGAGAGAGAGAGAGAGAGAGACGTAAATCATGTTAAAAATATAACATCCAATTCAGAGTGCAATGTTTAAAGGTTCACATTCATGTATTAAGCCGTATCATTTGCAAATATAAAGTTGAAAAAAATAATTCTTTTTTTCAATATAGCTAATCTTATGCAGCGATTTACTTTCCTCTGAATTATTCTGCTTCGTTGGAGCAAATGCTTTTTTTGTTGACTAGGCGGACATGAGTCTTTTTATAGTTTATTTATGACATATTTGTTTTTGATGTTGTTAATAGTTTATATATGACATGTCTGTTTTGACGTTGTTACTTATTTTAGAATGATTTATTGTTAATTTTTCTCTTCATTTATTTATTTCCTTATTTCCTTTCCTCACTGGGCTATTTTTCCCTGTTGGAGCCCCTGGGCTTATAGCATCTTGCTTTTCCAACTAGGGTTGTAGCTTGGATAGTAATAATAATAATAATAATAATAATAATAATAATAATAATAATAATAGGGGAGCCCCTGGGCTTATAGCATCTTGCTTTTCCAACTAGGGTTGTAGCTTGGATAATAATAATAATAATAATAATAATAATAATAATAATAATAATAATAATAATAGGGGAGCCCCTGGGCTTATAGCATCTTGCTTTTCCAACTAGGGTTGTAGCTTGGATAATAATAATAATAATAATAATAATAATAATAATAATAATAATAATAATAATAATAATAGTTCTCCTCCTGTTAAACAATCGTTTAAGCACCGAAAATCTCTTTCCAATTCTTCTTGGTCATATGTCCAAAATGCTTTATTCCTCATTTAACAATTTTTTTTTCCCCATTTCTGTATGGAGTAAGCACAGTTGCCTTCTTTTTGGAGGATTTCGCTTTGGCTTTGGGGTAGACCTTATTATAGTCCCGATCGGGTGACCTGCCTGACCAAGGTTAAAAGAATACCTTTTAACCCAGTGCCTGACCAAGTTCTATAGAATACGAGGTCTTCTCACGCGCAGATTAGTGAGGATATGGGGGTTTGGGGAGAGATAATCCGTGACGTCAGCAAAGCCAATACGTCCAAGTCTCCCTTGTCAACATTCATACAATATAGGGTTTTTTGTTAATTTCTTTGTAATTAATAACAAATTAAGAGACACTTTGTTATCATAGCAAAATAAAATTACTCACAGTGGAAACAGTTCTGTATTTTGTGCATAAAAAATCATCTAATTACATTTATTTAAAAGAATAAAGGAATAATATATGAAACCTTAATTTTCACATTTCCACCACTTCCATGATAAACATGGTTATGCTTGTCTTAAATCTTTCGTCTTACAAGTGAATAATTAAGAAACCAACTCCAACATTTTACTTACAGCTTTCCGAGATGAGCTAATGTTTCTATTCAGAATTCGAATCCTAAAAAAAATACGACAACGCACAAAATACCTAATAACTTCCTGAAGTAATAAAATGTGCTAATGAAGTTATTACGTTTCCCCTTGATTTCAAAGATTTTTCGCCATGAAAACAAAGAAACATTTTTTTCCGTTGTTTTTAGATTTTCGAAAAATTCTTCGTTGGGTTTCATCAGTTTTCTGTCATCCCTACTTAAAGCACGAATCCACGTAGACCTATTATCCCCTTTAGTTGCTCTATTGCCTAAAATTCATACTGAGGAAACGTCCGAGCTATAAACCCTCCCACATATTGTAATCCTCCTTCTTCCATGGCATCTTCTAATAAACCTTCCTCATCTTCCAGATTAGCATCAATGCAATTTTCATATTCATTTTCTAGCAAGCAAAACAACATAGTAGACAAGCTTAATTCTTTCTGAAGATAATTTTCTTCATTTTCAATTACTGTATTTTCCTTGGAAAGAAAATGAGCAAATTCGTTTGAAGATTGCATTCACACCTTCACAAGTTTGAATATTAGATTTGGAACCTAAAAGAGTTGCTTCCTTTCCTAATAGATGGGCTCTGAGCGGGTGTTTAAATGCAACAGGAGAGGGATGCTGATGACATGCACCCTTCTGACGTATGCAACCAAAGAAGTGTTCTAATCCATCTTGATTTAATCTGTTTGTCTAATAATTCGTACATCAAATTCCTTTCGTAGACATCCGCTTCAAAGTGCCGGCTAGATATCAGTGCATTCTCAACATTTATGTGATCTCCCCGTTTGCGGAGGTGCACCCATTTTTTCCTAGTTTCACTGTCCTTTGGAACTGAATGAAATATAAGATCTGAATTTTTCGTCCAGAGAAGCATCCAAACACAGCACAGTTATAGTGCATATTGGTAATTGAATATTGTTGTTAAAATTCACACAACCACTTTCCAAGAATTAGATCCACAACCAAGGACAATTCCTCGACCTGTTTACTTTGTTTAACTGTTGGTAGCACCCGTCCGTTTGGAGGTGGTGACGTCACAATATCCACCTGCGCAGAAATGTCAATTTTAGGACCAGCGATGAGACCTCGTATTCTATAGACCTTGTGCCTGACATTGCTTAGACCCAGGAGCAGTTAGGTTGACAGTTCGAGACGTGTGATGTGTCTTTTATGTTTTAATAATAATAATAATAATAATAATAATAATGATAATGAAAATGATAATGATAATAATAATAATAATAATGAAAATGATAATGATAATAATAATAATAATATTAATAATAATTTTAAAATTACTACTACTAATAATAATAAGAATAATAATAATAATAATAATAATAATAATAATAATAATAATTTTAATAATAATAAGAATAATAATAATAATAATAATAATAATAATAATAATAATAAAAATAATAAGAATGATAATAATAATAATAATAATAATAATAATAATAATAATAATAATAATCATTTTAAAATTACTACTACTAATAATAATAACAATAATAATAATATTAAAAAAAATAATAATAGAAATAATAATAATAATAACAAAAATAATAATAGAAATAATAATAATAATAACAAAAATAATAATAATTTTAATAATAATAATAATAATAAGAATAATAATAATAATAATAACCGTCGATTACATACATAATCATGAGGTGTCCACACGGATAGCAAAGTGTCCGCTATGTCATCTGGAAATATCATGTCTCCTGAAATGTAAATTCTTTGTTTGAAAGAACACGATGAGAGAAAGGACGCTTCCCTAATTGACACCCATTGTCACTTTAAGTGTGTCTAAACCATCTCTCATTCTTATAACCAGTCCTTACATTAAACATGCATGTTCTTAAACTACTATCCAGTCAATAAACTTCTCTTAAGAACCACCATAAAGTCTCAAACCGAATACGAGATCTGGTGTAGTTCTATCTTTCCTGTGTCCATGTTCTTCTCCTAACTGATGGTCAATGATAAGTCTTGCTCTTTTTTTTCTCTAAAATTTTCTCGCAAAGTTTTCCTGCATGGCATATAAAAGTCCCTCGGGCACACTGTTCTGTCTGATTTCTCTTCCTCATGTTTTGTTGGTGTTTTTGTAGTTTACATAGGAGACATTTATTTTAATATTATTCTTAAAATATTTATTTTTTCCTTGTTTCCTTTCCTTACTGGGCTATTTTCCCTTTGGAGCCCCTGGGCTTATAACATTCTACTTTTCCAACTAGGGTTGTAGCTTAGCAATTAATAATAATAATAATAATAATAATAATAATAATAATAATAATAATAATATGCTTCTATAATTTTCACATCTGCTCAAGTCCCCCTTGCCTTTATAAAATTGTACAGAAATATGTCTCCTCCAGTCTTCTGTAATACTACTCTACAGTCAAAATGTGAGAATTGGGCCATACAGTGTCCTCTTTGCCAAGTCCCTTCCTTCTTTGAACAATTGAACTGGTATATTATTGTACCCTGGGCCGTTTCCATTTTTCTTCTCCTTCAAGGTACTGTCACTCTTGATATGTGTTCAAATCCTCTCTATTTTCTCTATCGATATGAAAGATATATTCTTTATTGTCTTCTTCAAAAACTATATTAAGCAGGGTGATGAAATAGCTGGTCCACTTTATACTGGGCTCTCTGGTTTTGCCAATTACATTTTCAAAGTCATCCTTTATTGTTTAGTTTTATCCTTTCTATATGATTCTGCCACTGAAAATATTTTCTTTTTGTTTTTCTTTAGATCCTCCATTAATTCACCTCATAAAACGTATGTTTACATGTGTTTTTATAATTACTCTTAACAAAACTGCCGCCACTGAAAAACTTTTCTTTTCTATTCGCAGTTTTCTTCACTGAAAAAAAAAAAAAAAAAACATTCACCAAGACAGGACCATGAGTGGTTTCAAAATCCCTTCCGACGATCCTCTTCCTTCTTCTTTCAAACAGACTCAAGAAGTAAACCCCCGAAGGGAAAACCCTGAAACTGAGGAGCCTCCATCATCTTTCCCAGAGTGTGGGGATCAGAATCAAGAACTGGACCAAAACAAGAATATTGAAAGGGTGACCCCAATCTCTTTGCCAGAGCCCCAGATAGCCTCTGGAAGCCCAGGTCATCCAATTAGTGCCACAAGGTCAGTACAACACCAGTTTAATCCAAACACATCTCTATTGCAAATGATGACCAAGATGTATCTTAATTTCCCTCGAAGCCAGGTCACGTCTGATATTTCTCACGAACTTGGTCACAGCAACGAGATGGTAGGAGACGCACGGGTCGTTACTAATGACAATCTTTCTCTTCCTACTAGACCAGAAATGTTTACAAGACCAAGCTCCGGCAGGAAGACTGCAAAGAAAAAGACGAAAATCTACCAATGGCCAAAACAGAAGGATCCTTTAAAAGAGAAGCGTCGTGTTAAGGCTTTAATAGCTTATAAACATCGGCAAGAAAAAAAGAAGCGGGAAATTGAACTAGCTCAACAGGAAAAGAACATAAAGGCTGAGATAGACAACCTTAAAACAGAGAAACTCGAACTATCGGAGAAAGTAGAATATTTATTGGACTTGCACTCGCAACCAATTATATAATTGAGAGAAATGGTTGTATACTTCACGAATCTTTCAGGTACAGTATTTTGTCATCCACTTGGTCACAGTGAAGCTTCTGCCAAAGAAAAACTGCAGAAAAGTGATTAGCAAATTCTAACTCTGATTTCACAATGAATGATTGAAAAACACCAAGACCCACTGTAGGGCAGAGAATAATAATAATAATAATAATAATTATTATTATTATTATTATTATTATTATTATTATTATTATTATTATTATTTCATCATTTCTATTATTATTACAATCTAAGCTATAACCCTATTTGGAAAAGCAAGATGCTACAAACCCAAGGGCTCCAACAGGGAAAAATAGCCTAGTGAGGTAAGGAAACAAGTAAATAAATAAACAAAAAGAGAAGTAATAAACAATCAAAATTAAATATTTTAAGAACAGTAACAACATTAAATAAGATCTTTAATATATATATATATATATATATATATATATATATATATATAAACTATAATAACTTAAAAAATCAAGAAAAATAGGATAGAACAGTGTGACCGAGTGTACCCTGAAGCAAGAGAACTCTAATCCAAGACAGTGGTGGGCCATGGTACAGAGGTTTAGGCACTACCCAAGTCTAGAGAACAATGGTTTGATTTTGGAGTGTCCTTCTAAAGACTAATTACTGCAGGTGTACAAAGTATCAGGTGTTCAATGTAATCTATAATGAAATAAGGATATAATTGCAGCATTATTATACAAATGGCATTAAGAAAGACCAAGCTAAAGACAAATAAAAATTACAAATTCATAAAAAAAAATATAGAGACTTTATGAACATAAAAAACAAGGCTGATCAACATGTTAATGGAGAAAAATCAACCTAGTTTTATATGTGAAATTCATAAATTATTTAAGACTTTTATATTCAAGTACAAAAGTTCGTCTATGTGGTTATGGTTTTCCTTCTCTAAAAGTCTGAAATCGACTGTTTTTAGACTTTTGGATTTTAATTTCATGTTGACTGTTTTTAGACTTTTGAATTTTAATTTCATGTTGACTGTTTTTAGACTTTTGAATTTTAATTTCATGTTGACTGTTTTTAGACTTTTGAATTTTAATTTCATGTTGACTGTTTTTAGACTTTTGAATTTTATTTTCATGTTGACTGTTTTTAGACTTTTGAATTTTAATTTCATGTTGACTGTTTTTAGACTTTTGAATTTTAATTTCATGTTGACTGTTTTTAGACTTTTGAATTTTAATTTCATGTTGACTGTTTTTAGACTTTTGAATTTTAATTTCATGTTGACTGTTTTTAGACTTTTGAATTTTAATTTCATGTTGACTGTTTTTAGACTTTTGAATTTTAATTTCATGTTAAGTCACGATAAAGGTTTACTCTTGATTTTTCACAGTAATAATTATATGTGATTTGCACACTCACACGCGATTATTTCTTTACTATAAACCATTGACTTGCCTAGTCTTTAAATAATACTAACTCTAATTGATTCTCTGTTATCTGTTCTTGATATGTTGATATGTATTTTTCGAATAAAAATCTCCGTAACTTTAGTTTTGAAGTATTCCTCTCCCACACGTGTTAATGACTCTCTTACAGATAAGGCAACACTGCACCCTTCAAACTGTTTCAGCTAATAACTGATGCTATTCGTCAGGGCACTCTAACAAAATAAAATTAAAAACATCAAATACTTAATATGAAAATTTAAAGACATTCTCCACAAAAACTCAGGAAAATGCTACTGGAGACATCTGGAATCCTAATACAGCTTCAAAACTCCAACTGGAGTAACAAGAACTTTGGGCATGTCCCCATAAATCTTGATGAAGTCACTGGCAGCAGCAGGGTGACAGATTGGGTTTAATGCGACAGACAAGCTGTCTCTTTGGCTTCTACTCCTGATGACTGGCGATTGATCTTACTGGAATTAGTATGGACCGGCGAGGGTCACTTTCCTTAGTTAGGTAAGCATTACGCATCACAAGGAACTGGCTATCTTTTGATGAATCTAGCTAATGAATCCTTTATGGATTTAGTCAGTCAATGGAAAGAGAAGATGACAAAATAGCCCCCAGTCATGGTTATATAGGGGTGCTAATTATCTCCAAGAGTACGTTACCAATAGGCAATGGTGCTCTACTAAAAACACCAAACCAATTATTAATCTTTTAAAATGTGTATCTAAATATGAGGAAAGACAAAGATATTCGAAAGGTGTTGGTGTCTACGACTTACCTCGTTCGGAACGACATGAGCACATAACCGAGTGTGATGAAATCGATGAAATTATTGACGAATACAGTAATGTATTTCAATTCCATCCTCTGAAAAGACATGAAAAATACATTAGGTATATATTACCTATATAACAGTTTCTTAGAAGGGCATTTTGCAAAACTAACGATGCCCTGCTTTGTGGTTAGCAGTTTTTAAATGGCAATAATGTTAATAAAACAGAATTGGTAATTTGGTAATTTGGTTAATTCATGGCAAAAGTTATAAATTACCAGGTCTGTATTACTACTACTACTACTACTACTACTACTACTACTACTACTATCATTATTATTATTATCAGTAGTATTTTATTATTATTATTATTATTACAAGCTAAGCTACAACTCTAGTTGGAAAAAGCCCAAGGGTTCCAGCAGGGAAAAATGGAAATAAATAAGCTACAAGAGAAGTAATGAACCATAAAAATAAAATATTTCAAGAACAGTAACATTAAAACAGATCTTTCATATATAAACTATAAAAAACTTATATCAGCCTGTTCAACATAAAAACTTAAAGAGTATTGAACGGTAAACGGATTGTAATGTGTACACAAGATATATAAGAGATTGTTTCATTAAAAATTCAATTAGCTTAAAAGTAAATTTCACATTTAGTTTCAGAATATTATATTCCTCTTAATTACGGTTAAATATTTGCATATACTTAGCTTTAAGAATCGTTAATACTTGATTAATTAGCAGGTAAAAATTGATATGAACAGCAATATATATTTTTCATGATATTTTATTTAATACTTCAATTTATCTCTTACTTGCAAGTCGGTTGTACCAACCGTGTGTCACACGATCGTTCATAGTTCATTTTGTGTATATATTGCTTGAATCTTCGCTCTTCCCTCACACTAAAAAGAACCTGAATAAACATGTCTGTTTTTCTCACCGGTAACGGTGTCAATTTTAAACATGAAATTTCCTGTTGCCTTGAGCTTTTAAGTATATAAAGGAGAGTGTTCTATAATAAACTCACTCAGTTGCTTTCATCCTGCCTTTGAGTAAACAAAATATGGATGAATAAAATTCGCAGCAGACAACAATAAAATAGAAATACGATATGCCAATGAAGAGGTATTGGTGATTACAGGGGTACAGTAAATCTAGATCTAACCTACGGTACTACATTGGATCCTTCTCGCTGGTTACGGTTCACTTTCACTGGCCTATTCTTTACATATTTTCTCTGTCCTCATACACTTGCCAACACTTAGATTACCAAACAACTCTTCTTCGCTCAAGAGGTTAACTACTGTTCAGTGGCTACTTTCCCCTTGTTAAGGATAGAAGAGACTCTTTAACTATGGTAAGCAGCTCTTCTAGGAGGGCACTCCAAAATCAAACCCTTTTTTTCTAAGCTTGGGTAGTGCCATAGTCTCTGTACCATGGTCTGTCACTGTCTTGAGGTAGAGTTCTCTTGCTTGAAGTTACACTAGGGCACACTATTCTATCTTATTACTCTTCCTCTTGTTTTGTTAAAGTTTTTATAGTTTGTATAGGAAATATTTATTTTAATGTTGTTACTGTTCTTAAAATATCTTATTTTACCTTTTTTCCTTTCCTCACTCGGCTATTTTCCCTGTTGGAGCCCCTGGGCTTATAGCATCCTGCTTTTCCAACTAGGGTTGTAGCCAAGTAAGTAATAATAATAATAATAATAATAATAATAATAATAATGATAATAATGATAATGGTGATGATCATATAATAATAATAATAATAATAATAATAATAATAATAATATTAATAATAATAATAATAATAATAATACACTTCATTACACAGTATGCACTGCCTCTTAAGAGATCGATACTTTTTTTACTACCATTGTCCTATTTGACCCATCGGGATACATAAAACCCTAATCTAATCTATGTATGTATGTATCTACTGTAGGTTCTATATATGCAGCCCCAAGACTGTACAACAAGCTCCCACTAGACATCCGAAAGACGGAAGATATCAAAGGCTTTCTAAAAAAGAAACGGAAGACTTTCTTGTTTCCTAAATGCTTCAATAATGATTTGACAATTAATATGTAGTAAGCTGTGTGATACTCTTAATGCCTAAGACTATACACGACACACAGATCTTAGAGGTCCTTAGGGTTTCCTTGCGTATACGGCAGTTCTACCAATCTAGAAGCCGCCCCCCCCCCCTCTCTCTCTCTCTCTCTCTCTCTCTCTCTCTCTCTCTCTCTCTCTCTCTCTCTCTCTCTCTCTCTCTCTCATATGTTATAGTAACCCACAATCAGACGACTCACTGCTGGGTAATGAAATAGAAAGTGTGGACCAGGAGCAAGATCTCGGTATCATTATCAGCAAGGATTTTAAGTTCACCAAACAGAGCATAAAAGCTGAAAAGAAAGCGTAGAAGCTAATAGGCTACGGTACATAAGGAGACAATTCAAATACATAAACAAAGACATTGTACTATAACTGTACACATCACTATTAAGACCCCATCTAGAATCCGAAGTCAAATTCTGGGCTTCAAGAATTCAGAAGGATATAGATAGACTGGAAGCAGTACAAGCTAGGGCCACCAAACTAGTTCCAAAACTAAGGCAATTTGGATATAGACGGAGGATGGAACGTTTGAACTTATTTGATCTACAAACTCGACGACTAAGGGGACAGTTAATAGAGGCATTCAAAATTCTTAATGGAATAACAAATGTAGATTACAACAATCTATTCACGCTTAGCACAAATCAGTCCAGAGGTAACAGATACAAACTAAAATTGAAAAGATACAACACCACCCAATGTGGTAATTTCTCTACATACAAAATAGCAACTACTTAGAATAGACTCCCCGCGAATTTCGTAAACAGTAACACAGTAAACGAGTTCAAGAATAAGTTAGACAAGATCATAGGAACTCTGTAAAGGCTTAAACTAAATCACTACCAAAGAGCAAATGGAGTCTCCGCGGATGGACTGAAAAGTCTTTGAGACATCCAAAATCCTTGTAACTCTCTCTCTCTCTCTCTCTCTCTCTCTCTCTCTCTCTCTCTCTCTCTCTCTCTCTCTCTCTCTCTCTCTCTCTCTCTCTCTCTCTCTCATTCTGAAAAATAAACCTGACAAATAACTTATATCCATTTTGGATTAAATACTTGACATGGATACCCCTCTTTGAATTTTCCTCACTTGAAGGGTAAGCAATACTCAGTCACAAGTGTTTCCCACCTCACTTGAATTTTGTAAAAATGTAATACAAACAACAGGCTTCAACTCTCACATGCATTTATCAGTATTACTTTACAATACGCCTCTACAGATACTTGTGAATTTTCATTAACACCGTACTGTTTAATGAGAGCTTATAGCATCCTGCTTTCCCAACTAGGGTTGTAGCTTAGCAAATAATAATAATAACAAATAACAATGAATAATAACAATAAATAATAAATAATAAATAATAAAAAAATAAAAATAATAATAAAAATAACAACAACAACAACAATAATAATAATAATAATAATAAAATCCATTTCACATAATTTACGAAACCCGGTCTAAAGGTTTAAATGCCACTCATGACTGGCAGAGGCAAAGAACAGTGCCAATACCACAGCAGGACAATGCCCTAGAGACTGGCCATATATCCATTTGGTGGGCGCCCAAGCTCCCTCTCCACCCAAGCTATGACCAGGGAGGGCCAGACAATGGCTGCTGAGGATTCAGTAGGTAGACCTATAGGCTCCATCAAAACTCCTATTCTTAGTTCACAAGGATGGAGATGGTTGTAGACACTACATGAAACTATCATGTTTGAAAGGGACTCAATTTCCCGCCCAACAGAACGCCAAGCAGGGAGGTTTCCATTTAAACATCTATCAAAATCTTCTACATGATTGATTTTAAAATTAACTACTAGACTGACCAATCATTAATATCCTGTATTATTTGTTTCAATCACATGCATTCACTTGGCCAATCACTAAACAGCAGTTTAAATTCCTGTTTTATTAACGTCTTTTCGAACCAGTTCAATAATCAGTTTTGGTAGGTGAACGTCATATTGCAAAAGCTGTGACATAAACTTGTAAAGCTTAGTGAAGCCCTATTTTGAGGATTCTGAGTCTGTACAGTAACGATGGTAACAATTGCATTTTGAACTAGAAAAGCTCTCTGAAAGTGCCAACCTCCGCCACGGCGGCTTATTTCTCAAAACCAGCTTGCCTTTCCCAGAATCAATTTACACCATAATTATTATTATTATTATTATTATTATTATTATTATTACTTGCTAAGCTACAATCCTAGTTGGAAAAGCAGGATGCTATAAGCCGAGGGGCCCCAACAGGAAAAATAGCCCAGTGAGGAAAGGAAACAAGGAAAAATAATATATTTTAAGAATAATGATATCTAAATAAATATTTCCTATATAAACTATGGAAACTTTAACAAAAAAAGAGGAAGAGAAACGAGATAGAATAGTGTGCCCGAGTGTACCCTCAAGCAAGAGAACTCTAACCCAAGACAGTGGAAGACCATGGTACAGAGGCTATGGCACTACCCAAGACTTGAAAACAATAGTTCGATTTTGGAGTGTCTTTCTCCTAGAAGAGCTGTTTACCATAGCTAAAGAGTCCCTTCTACCCTTACCAAGAGGAAAGTAGCCATTGGACTATTACAGTGCAGTAGTTAACCCCTTGGGTGAAGAAGAATTGTTAGTAATCTCAGTGTTGTCAGATGTATGAGGACAGAGGAGAATCAGTAATGAATAAGCCAGACTATTCAGTGTATGTGTAGGCAAAGGGAAAGTGAACCGTAACTAGAGAGAAGGATCCAATGCAGTACTGTCTGACCAGTCAAAGGACCACATAACTCTCTAGCGGTAGTATCTCAACGGGTGGCTGGAGCCCTGGCCAACCTACTACCTGATAAGCATATTTGAAGCCTGTGTTACAACTATGTGCGAACTTAGGGTTAAGGTTAGTGTTAATTCAGTCAACCTTTTGCTCGACCTTGACCTTTGACCTAGAACTTTCATAATTGAATCACTTCCACGTCTCACCATAAAAATTAATACCCTGAAAGTTTCACTACTCTATGAGTAAAATTGTGGACAGGAAGTTGTTCACAAACAAACAAACAAACTGACAAATGGACAAACGGGGGGCAAAAACATAACCTCCTCCCAACTTCGTTGGCGGAGGTTAAAGATGTCATGTCTGGATGTGCCAAAATACTTTCACTGTTCCTAAGACAAAGAACACAGGTCACTGCTACTTTTCTGTATCAAACTATAAAGGAATACTTTTAGAGATGTTAAAAATCTTAATCTGTAGAATATCATGACTTTCATATATCATTTTGCAAACAAAAGTGAAAATATCAACTTTACTCATAAGAGTCTCTAGTATTGGATAAGATTTTGTACCAAGGGGACAGATACTCAATTTAGGATCTAATCTCCTATAGCTGGTCTTGGTCATCTTGCCCGCAAAGCTATCGAGGGACACTGATCATTACAAGCCAAGATACAACCTTACTTGGAAAAGCAGGATGCTATAAGCCCTAGGACTCCAACAGGAAAAAATAACCTAGTAAATAAAGGAAATAAGGAAATAGATAAACTGCAAGAGCAGTAATGAACATTCAAAATAAAATATTTTAAGAAAAGTAACAACATTAAATTAGATCTTCCATATATAAACGATAAAAACTTTTAAAAAAACAAGAGGAAGTGAGATAAAATAGAATAGTGTGCTTGAGTGTACAGTGGAAGACCATGGTACAGAGGCTATGGTACTACCCAAGACTAGAGAACAATAGTTTGTGATTTTGGAGTGTCCTTCTCCTAGAAGAGCTGCTCACTATAGCTAAAGAGTCTCTTCTACCCTTACCAAGAGAAAAGTAGCCACTGAACAATCACATTGCAGTAGTTAAACCCTTGAGCAAAGAAGAGCTGTTTGGTAATCTCAGTGTTATCAGGTGTATGAGGACAGGGTAGAATGTGGAAAGAATTGTCAGACTATTTGGTGTGTGTAGGCAAAGGAAAATGAGCTGTAACCACAGAGATGGAACCAATGTAGTACTCAGAGGACCAAATAACTCTCTAGCAGTAGTATCTCAACAGATGACTGGTACTCTTCCGCTTGACCTAGAGGATCACTTAGTCAGTCAGCCCTGAGACAATAAAGCATTATCCTGAAGTACACTAAACCAGGATTAGAGGTATATTAAGACTTATGGGAAGCTTATCGGGATCTGCAACTGTGTGGGCGCAATCATTTGACTACAAATCACTCCATTTCCCTTGGCTGAATACATTAATATTCAGTCTCAGAATATTAATCCCTTTTGGCAAGACCTAAATGAGAGGAAGAAGAGGGCGGGCATGCACGTAAAATCTTTTTAGTGATACCTAACAAGGTAATTGTTTTTTTAACAAACAACGATTTGAAGTTGATGCCGCTTTTTATGCAAAGTATCTAAATTACACACACATGCAAGTCTACAAGCCAGAGCACAACCAACAGAAGCATCTCTTGACAACCTGAAGCCTAATGATAGTATTTCTAAACATTAAAACAATATTGAATTTTTTAATTCTAAGTAGAGATGTTCCCCTATGTTAGGTTAGGTTATGGCATGTGAGGTTTTACTGTAGTCTTAGTAATAAAATTTTTCTTTTATATATATTTTCATACATTTCAAACGATTCTAATTAAAGTATTTATTAGACATCGTTAGGTTTCAGACGTCGGTAAATATGTCCTCACCTTAAAACCTATTGATTTCTGGTGCAGATAATGGATATCAAAACTGTTCATAAAAATACTGTACAATTCATTGAAAAACAAAATTTCTGCATGCTTATAACAGACAGTTAACCAATGCATATCAGTAATTCTCATGTGCCAATTAAAAATCATGTACAATATATTTTGGAGGTATACTTGTACAAAAATATCCTTAAAATCATAGTTATATTATAATTCTGTACATTGGTTTCTTGCAAACATGGAATTTTTTTTATAAAAAAAAAAAAATAACGATAGAAAATATGACATTTGATTCCCTTACAAACAAATGAAGCAAATGAATGGCTTACATATATACTAATGAAAATAAAAAAGCACTTCTGTGTTCCACATTTGTTGCCGATGATTGGAGAGGTGATGGTCACATAACACCTGGGTCATTCAAGGTAATTTTAAACTTTTCAGAACATTTTCTTTTAATTTGTTACATAATAATTACCTACAGTTTTCATAACATCAAAACTTCATTACATCTTATGCTCAAATAACCATGTTTTGTGATTTCCCCCAATTTTCACAAGGTGAAATGGTCCGTTTAACAATAGCTGCCTAATGTACATGACGAGGCAATCTTAAAGATTCCATGTAGGAAATCAAGACCTCAAGCTACTCTATCCATTTATAAGTAATACCATTTAATTATGATTCTCCTGCCTAAGAAAAAAATAAATTTGTTAACCACTGACTACCAAAATTCTCTTTCTGACAAGGAAATGTCTGCTTTCACCCCCATACCGTATGCAGTTCAGGTTAGGCCGGGATCCTGAGAGGGCCAAGCTCCTCACACCAGGTAAGACCCATGCATATTATATTACACTATGTTAGGTTAGAATGCACCCCTATATTTTCTCACTTCTGCCCCTTTGGATTAAGTTATGTAGGGGGGAATAAGGCCCCACCCTGATTAGGTAGATATGGTATACAGTACTAGGTTAGGTTAGATTAAAATACATCGCTATTATTGTGTTAGCTAAAGTTTTGCATGAAATCTCTAGTTTAGGCCTATGTGCACTAATCAATTTCAAGGTTTTGTCCCACTCAAAACACAGTTTCCTACAGGGGTCCCACCCCTTGACTACCGTATACTGAGAAGAAGGGTTGCGAGGCAACTAGAATTTGAAATAAGAAATGGCCAAGTGCTTTTCAGTGTAATTTCATCTACTTCAGGCATTAATTATGTTTAAAACACATTCCGTTCAGTACAGTATATAGGTATTTATGCTCATCTGAAAGTATTAAATATGCCTGAAATATCATAATGATGGGCGCGCACAGCTCATCCACGTATTGAGCAGTGAGGCAAGGCAAAGCAAAGAATATCCGAGGGACGTGATACAAAAATAAGCCTAAATAGAGTCCCACACAGATGTAGTGCGCAGCACATCCATGGAACCCTTGCCAGAAAAGGGAATAATGAAATACCGGTTTATTTGTGAGAAATGCCAGCCATGGCAAACCAAAACCAATTGAGAGATGGGAAGTGAATTATAAGTAATAAGAGTATCATACTTTAACCCTTTAACTATTTGGAAATTTCCAACCCTTAACCCCCAAGGGTTATTTTTTTCAAGAACATTTTGCAGTATATTTTTTTAAAATTGCTCTAACAGCCTTAATTTTCGTCATAGAGAGGTCAGGTTGGTCTCATTCTCTTGGAAAATGCCTGAAGTTTCTCAAAATATTATCAAAAATATGCAAAAAAAATTTAAATGGCATTTTTTTGCAAGGATGTACCGGTACGTCCATGGGGGTAAAGGGATGAGTTTTGTGAAACGTACCAGTACGTCCTTTGGAGGTGAAAGGGTTAATTTCAAGCCATTTACATGAACCAAATATTTTTCTAACTGGTTATCTTGTTTTTATGCATTTCTGACCATTACTTCTACTGCAAATCACTTGTTTTTTGGTGTTTATTGACCAAAAATAAAAATAAAAAGAGTTCTCGCTGGGATCCAACATAATCACTGGTTATGGGAGAAGGTAGGATAACTAAAGAACGGGTAGTTTACGAAGTACGAATAGTCATGGGTAGAAAAAATACGGGAAAGCTAGTAGGAAAATATATGCTTCATGTACTGTAATTGGCTAGAAATTAAGGTAAAGTTTTACTGTATTACAGATTTTGATTCCGAACAGAAAATAAGTTTTCCTGAAGTAAATAACGTGATTTGACAGAATTTGACCTTCATTTCAACCGCAAACAAACAGAACAACCAATTCGACTAACTTTAAGTAGAGGAACTGGTTGCTGTTATTACGGATGAAATGAAGGTGAAAAACGGTTAAATCACGTTATTTCTTACAGGAAAGCATAAACTGTAGTTTTGACCTTCATTTCAACCGCAAACAAACTGAACAACCAATTCGACTAACTTTAAGTAATACCGAACTTAATGTAGATTTACCTAACCAGTTGAAAAGAATAGGCTACATGTCTAGTGCATCTGTCGTTATATAAGGTTACGAAAGATGTGTATTCACAAGGATTGTATAGCCCTTTCATGAAATAAGGAAGTATCACAGTCATTAACAATTCGGCCACTGCCATAAAGTGCAGGGCGAGGTTAGCCTAGCAAGTTAAGTTAATTTGGGGATTAAAAACAAACAAGTCTTACTTTATTTTAATAGCTAAAACAAAATAACAATTAAAGATAAATTGATGATATCCTGCCATGTAAAAAAAAAATGTGATTCCATAAATAACATACATAAATGTATAATACTAAATGCCTAGACCTAAGCAGATGTCACACTTCGGTGACGCCGAAATCGACAAATTTTATCTTGAAATGGAGAAAAATTATGCATAATCTATTAAAACTTACCTTGAATTGGAAGCAGATAAAAACAACAATAATACCCAAGATATTATATATGTTCGTAGTACTGAACACTCCTTAAAAATTGTATAAATAACGAGACGTTCTGAAAGGTTTCCACATATCACAAACATAAATAAGAGACTACTGTCATTATTCAGCGCCTACTCAACACCAAAAGAAAACCACAAGACGAAAATTTAATTTATTGTTTTCAAAACAAAATTTATTGACAAATCAATAGCTGACTATGGATGAATTATAGTATCTAATAAACATACACATATTATATATATTTGTGTAATAAGTAGAAAAAAAGGCTTCAAAAGTTTAAGGTTGGAGCAAATGTTTTTATGTTGACCAGGCTGACATGAGTCTTTTTATAGTTTGTATATGACATATCTGTTTTTGACGTTTTTAGTTTATATATGACATGTCTGTTTTGACGTTGTTGCTGTTTTCAGAATGATTTATTGTTAATTTATCCTCATCATTTATATTTCCTTATTTCCTTTCCTCACTAGGATATTTTTCCCTGTTGGAGCCCTTGGGTTTGTAGCATCTTGCTTTTCCAACTAGGGTTGTGGCTTGGCTAATAATAATAATAATAATAATAATGATAATAATATTTTAATAATAATAATAATAATAATAATAATAATAATAATAATACAACTCACAGGCCTAAGATTCTAAGTTTATTTGTGCCCATCTGTGTTTATATATTGTGACACATTATGCATATTGCTACTCCAGCCTCCAATGTATTGTAATAACTAATAAACTATCAAAGAAACATGGGGCCGGGCCCTTAGATATAGGGTTTAGACACCATTAAAGAGGAAATGACACTTATCTAATGGTTAAACCTAAAACTTATCTCCTGAGAAATTTGTTTAGAAAGATATTTGATTGTTGGAAATATATTGTTTTCAAGGTTGATCGTTGGAAATACAGGGTTTTCAAGGTTGATTGTTGGAGATACAGGGTTTTCAAGGTTGATCGTTGGAAATACAGGGTTTTCAAGGTTGATCGTTGGAAATACAGGGTTTTCAAGGATGATTGTTGGAAATACAGGGTTTTCAAGGTTGATTGTTGGAAATACAGGGTTTTCAAGGTTGATTGTTGGAGATACAGGGTTTTCAAGGATGATTGTTGGAAATACAGGGTTTTCAAGGATGATTGTTGGAAATACAGGGTTTTCAAGGTTGATTGTTGGAGATACAGGGTTTTCAAGGTTGATCGTTGGAAATACAGGGTTTTCAAGGTTGATTGTTGGAAATACAGGGTTTTCAAGGTTGATCGTTGGAAATACAGGGTTTTCAAGGTTGATTGTTGGAAATACAGGGTTTTCAAGGATGATCGTTGGAAATACTGGGTTTTCAAGGTTGATTGTTGGAAATACAAGGTTTTCAATGATGATTGTTGGAAATACTGGGTTTTCAAGGTTGATTGTTGGAAATACAGGGTTTTCAAGGATGATTGTTGGAAATACTGGGTTTTCAAGGTTGATCGTTGGAAATACTGGGTTTTCAACGTTGATTGTTGGAAATACAGGGTTTTCAAGGTTGATCGTTGGAAATACTGGGTTTTCAAGGTTGATCGTTGGAAATACTGGGTTTTCAACGTTGATTGTTGAAAATACTGGGTTTTCAACATTGATTGTTGGAAATACTGGGTTTTCAAGGTTGATCGTTAGAAATACTGGGTTTTCAACGTTGATTGTTGGAAATACAGGGTTTTCAAGGTTGATCTTTGGAAATACTGGGTTTTCAAGGTTGATCGTTGGAAATACTGGGTTTTCAACGTTGATTGTTGAAAATACTGGGTTTTCAACGTTGATTGTTGGAAATACTGGGTTTTCATGGTTGGTTGTTGGAAATACAGGGTTTTCAAGGTTGATCGTTGGAAATACAGGGTTTTCAAGGTTGATTGTTGGAAATACAGGGTTTTCAAGGATGATTGTTAGAAATACTGGGTTTTCAAGGTTGATTGTTAGAAATACAGGGCTTCCAAAGAAGCAAATGGAAATTAGGCCTATATTTGAAAAAAAAGGAAGGAAAAGTATTTCTTTCATTATAGCCCAGCGGCATAGTAAGAAATATGAAACCAATTGTTCAAATTGTTCTAAAAGCACCAAAATTGGCACACATGTGGATTAATACATTCTGAACAATTTTGGATATGGAGGCATTCAAGATTCTCCCCGTAGCACATTTGGCGGCCATTTTTCAAAATGGCCGCTATTTACCGTTAGCGTCATTGAATATGTACCATAATTTGTCTTTTTGTGGATGCTAAAGGTGATAAGTGTGCTAGAGGTGATAAGTATTGTACAATTACACATACTTCTGTGCTTACCAAATAATTTGGCTACCATTTCACAAGAAAATGAATTTTACTTTGCAGCGGCAGCGTTGGTGGCAGTGACGGCGGCTGCAGTAATAGTATAGTGTTGATAGTCATGGTGCTTGTAGTAGTAACTTGTGGTAACATGGTGGTGTTTTGTGTCTTTGCAGGTGAGGCAGCAGCAGCACCACCTGACATCAGAGACGCATTGTTCCAGACTGCAGCCATGGCAAAGAAGTTCCAACTGGTCGATACTTTTGAGCAACGTACTCCCACAACACCTCCTGAGACAAACTGGAAGCTGTGTCTTGTATGTCAAGAGGAGACAACAGAGTCACTTGTCTGCCCAGTACTGTCTAAACGCCGAGACCCTGGGAGTGGATACACGACAATGGCTGCAAACTTGGTCAAATTTGATGAACTCGGAGAACTGCCAAGAACTGTTCAGTTACAGAGACTAGATGAAGGACAAGGTGTTGAGGCGACAATGGTTGCCCACCAGGCCAAGTGGCATAAAACATGTATGCTCAAATACAATAACACAATGCTACGAAGAGCAGAGAAGAGACGCATCGCAAGCAGCTCAGCATTTGATAGTACTGACAATGTCCAGGCCAAGCGCGCCAGAACACACTCTTCAGAAGCCACTACCAGCGGCACCTCCTGCTTTTTCTGTGGAAAGTCTGGCACAGAGACCCTACATGAAGTAACAACCTTCCAGGTGGACACACGCGTACGGAAGTGTGCAGCGCAAGTTGGGGACAATGAACTCATAGCCAGGCTCAGCATGGGTGATATGGTGGCTCTGGAGGCCAAGTACCATTCCAAGTGTTTGTTGGCTCTTTACTATCGTGCAAAGACCACTGTAGAAGCCGAGCAGAAAACTGACCATGAAGGTGTAATGTCAAGAATCGTACTGGCTGAACTGGTCCTGTATATCGAGGAAACCCACCTAGAAGAGGGCACCACCCCAGTCTTCAGACTCGCAGAACTTGTAAAGCTATACACAACAAGAATGGAACAGCTCGGGGTTGTTTTGTGCCAGAAAGTTAATAGCACAAGGCTGAAAGAGCGCCTGTTAGCCCAGATACCAGGCCTGAGATCCCACAGCAAAGGCCGAGATGTTTTACTAGCGTTTGATGAAGACATTGGTGAAGCGCTAGGCAAAGCCTGCGAGCAAGACTGTGACACTGAGGCAGTTCACCTTGCGCGTGCTGCACAGATAGTTCGTCGATATATGTTTGAAGACACTTACCAATTCCGTGGATCATTCCCGGGCGGCTGTCAGGAGGACTCTGTGCCAAACGTACTAGTTGCAATGGTAAATATGGTGCTGGATGGCCCCACCATCAAGAATCAAAGCCATTCCTCTTCAACACAAGCAGCTCTTTCCATTGCGCAGCTTCTCAAGTTCAACAGTGTCAAGCAAAGTCGGAAGCAGGGAGCAACCAAGACACAGGAGCCTCCAGCTGTCAGACACAGTACGTCTCAAGAAACTCCTCTTCCAACCTATGTTGGGCTGATGCTGTATGCTGAAACACGCAAGAGAGGCATCAACCAGAGAACAGCGTGGAAAGGGAGTACGTCGGCGTGTTGTCGACTCAGCAGTCATACCAGGAAATTGGCAAAGTTTCCTGCGAGTTGATAGCAACAAAGTGGAGCTCTTCAGCTACCTCTCCACCATGCTTGCAGAGTCCTTTCAAGAAGAAGGCAAGGAACTGGTCGTCACTGATGGGGAGCAGGTGATCTGTGTTCCACAGCAAGAGGATGTCAACTCACTCGCACCATGCAACCAAGAAGAGGCAGACACCCGCATGATGCTACATGTAGCACATGCTGCACAACATGGTCACCACCAGATACAGGTTCGAACAGTAGACAGTGACGTCGTGGTCCTAGCAGTGATGGTAGTCCAGAAACTACCAGCTGGAGACGAACTCTGGGTAGCCTTTGGGACAGGCAAGAACTACCGCTACATTGCAGCCCATGAAATAGCTTCCTCCCTTGGTCCAGAGAAGGCATGTGCTCTTCCAATGTTTCATGCCATCACAGGGTGTGATACTGTGTCAGCCTTCGTCGGACATGGGAAGAAATCTGCCTGGGCAACATGGAACACGCTGCCAGAACTCACTGATGCCCTGCTGAGTCTGGCAAATGCACCCACAAGCATCCAAGAGGATACAATGCATGTCATCGAGAGGTTTGTCATACTCCTGTATGACCGCACAAGCAAATGCAAGGACGTCAACAAGGCGAGAAAGCAGCTCTTTGCAAAGACGAACTCTGTTCAGAACATCCCGCCAACCTACGCTGCTCTGGAGCAGCATGTGAAGAGATCTGCCCTTCAGGGTGGTCATGTCTGGGGCCAGGCATTGGTACCAACGCCCGTGCTCCCTCCACCAACAGACTGGGGCTGGCATCGGAGTGATGATGGGCTCTACACACCACTCTGGACCACACTCCCTGAGGCATCCAAGGCCTGCTATGAGCTGGTGTCTTGCGGATGCAAGAAAGGCTGCAAAAACCGCTGCAAGTGCAAGAACGCTTCACTGCAATGCACTGGTCTATGTTTCTGTGAAGGCGAATGCCAGTAGATTGGGACAGAAAACTTGCTAACCAACATTATGATCTGTAGACATTCATAATTCTGGTGACCAGATTTGAAAAGTTCGGAATCATAATTAACATAGTGTGGCAAAATCTACGTTATTGTATTACATGTATGTACTGCAGGATTACACAAGTACTGTGCCTAGAGACTGGGCTTTTGGTCGACTATATAACTACAATCTGACCATACTGTAAACTTCCCGTACTCTGTGTATTATTTTGACTAGCAATTTTGCCAGCAATTTGAAATAAAAAAGCAACTTGAGCAATTAAAGTGTGTTCCTGAAATCAGGTACTGGTTATTAGAGGTATTATGTCATTGAGTATTGAAATCTTCATCAAATGTCCACTTTTTCCACAAAATGGCGGCCAGTTTGGGGGCCATTTTTGAGAAGATTCATCTAAATATCTGTTAAACATTTATTGATGTTAATTCTGATGTAAAAAAAGGGAATTTTGGCCCATCTAGCACCAAACTAACGACACATAATGAAGTCTATGTAATGACGCTAATGTTAAATGGCGGCCATTTTGAACAATGGCCGCCATATCTTCCTAAGGGCTAATCTTGAATGCCTCCATATCCAAAAATGTTTAGAATATATTAATCTACATGTGTGCCAATTTTGGTGCTTTTAGACCAATTTGAACAATTGGTCTGCTATGCCGCTGTACTATTATAAAAGAGGGTTTGCTACATAGATTTCTGATCATTATTATGATCAAAGCAAAATTTAAGATAGATGAAGACTCAGACTGAACAGAACGTAGGAGAAATGTAACCTTAAAGATAACCAAAAAAAGGTTTGATAAAGAATAAGGAGATTATTTGGAAACTAAAAGATGAACAGCTGGTTTAGATAAAAGACAGGAATTGAAGATCTATAGGAAATAATGTAATATTTCGGATTGGAGTCATAGAAAGAGTAATGAGGTCTGGTGGTTTTGGGAAGGTGTTAAGAGAGAATTTAAACAGTGAGCTATGGAACAGGGAAACGAGAAGCCGCGGGTATTAAAGGAATTGGGCGAGAAGTTGAGCAAGAACTTTACGGAGATGAAGTGAAAGCAAAAATCCATGTATATGTTTTCATGATTGAATGGGATAGAAAAGTATGTGCGTGGGTGCGCAGATTGTCCGGACCTTATTAAAATAACAAACGAGATCCTGAGGTGTGGTGAGTTTAGTGTGATCGGGTAGCTGGTCTGAGTTTGTATGCTATAGGCCTATGCAGACTTTTCTTTTTAGAGGAAGGGGTAGTTTACTTTTCTTATTTTTTTAACAAAAGCTTTCCATCCCATTCTTATCCTTTTAATTTCGGTTTCCCGTCCTGGGGAAATTTTAATGTCTGTCATAAGAACGTATATTCATCAACAATCTCTTCAATATCTCTCTCTCTCTCTCTCTCTCTCTCTCTCTCTCTCTCTATATATATATATATATATATACTGCCTTGTCTTTCTCTCTCTCTCCTTATATATATATATATATATATGTGTGTGTGTGTGTGTATGTGTAAATTTGAAAAAAAATAAAATGAAATTAACTCATACAGCACATAATAATTCAGTTTCAAAATACTAATTTTTTATAAATTGATTTCATTTTACCTCTCTATTTACTTTTAGTTGTGTACATAACTTTCATTTTAAAGTTTTTTTATTATTCTTTATTGAACTGTTTTACTAAGTTTTACTTATAATGTTTTTATGTATTTTTTTAAGCCATGATTATGGAATAAGTAGCGAAATGTAGGCCATGATAAATATGAAAGATATATATATATATATATATATAATATATAATATATATATATATATATATATATATAGATAGATAGATATAGATATAGATGTGTGTGTACATAATGATATATGTGTACATATACTGTACATATATACACACACACACACACACACATATATATATATATATATAGTAAAAGATGTGCACATTCAGATATATGCACTATACAGACTGATTATACATAATTAAAATATCAAATAAATATGTAAACTCGCATGTTCATAATGACATATGCGAAATGATTTAAACGCTTTGTTTTTATTCCATTAATATCAAAATAGCATAAAAATACTAACATAATAATAATTTACGGACTATACACAGTCTTATAGACACGTGGCAGATTACAATACATGTATATTATTATTATTATTATTATTATTATTATTATTATTATTATTATTATTATTATTATTATTACTTTCCAAGCTACAACCCTAGTTGGAAAAGCAAGATGCTATTTCAGGGGACTCCAATAGGGAAAAATAGCCCAGTGAGGAAAGGAAATAAGGAAATTAATAAATGATGAGAACAAATTAACAATAAATCATTCTAAAAAAAAAAAGTAACGTCAAAACAGATATGTCATATATAAACTATTAATAACGTCAAAAACAAATATATCATATATAAACTATATAAATCGTATTTCAACTCTTTGTAAACTTTTCTGTACCAATCTAATTTCTGATGCATTGAATTTACCTAGAGAGAAATCGTTACTGAAAAAAAAAAAAAAAAACGTACAAGTAATCAAAGGAGAACATGGTTTTCTTACGGGCCAATATCATAAACGGGACAGAGCAGACAAAACTCGTAATGGTTTCATCAAATTTTGAAAACATCAATACGCTTTTAAGCTGACTGACGCAATGCGCAGGTGGCAATGCTCTGATACGCTACGTATAAAGACTCGAAATCGGACCAAGATTGCTCAATACCAGGGAAGGCACCATGAAACTCATTACTCTCTTCTTTGCTTGCAATCTAACCCTAGGCTTATGCCTTGCCTTAGAAAGTCTAGCAATTAGTAGACCTACAGTTTTGGATAAGGTTCCTCCCTTAGCAGATGCCATCTTGGAAATCATCGAGAATATCCTTACGGACGAATGGATTGTATTAATCACGGAAATCCAGTCGCCAGTTTTGGCGGTCGTGTTGCAGTCACTGCACACTTCGACGGAAAGGCCTCTGATTCTTCTGAGTCCGGAGGATGGCTGGGAGGAACAGCTACCGCCTTCGTCCCTTCTACGCGGGCGTTGTGCTGTCATCCTCATTGTCAGTGATTCACCGACATGGCTCTTGGACATTGGAGATGAATGGTCGCCCAGTATATTGCTGGTTGTTAACGCTAATTCCTCCTTGCAAAGCGAGAAGCTGTTGGCCATGCCCCATATACAGAGGTCTCCTTCTCTGTCGCTTCTTGAGGCGCCCAAAGCAAACGGCCCACCTACCGTCTATACATCACGACCTTTTCTCCGGAACGCAAGGGGGAAGAGGCTGTTCCTTGACCTCGTTGGTAAATGGGATATTAATGATTTCGAGGTCAAAGAAGACCTCTTCCCGAACCGATTTCGGACATTCGGCGGGGAGGTGCTACACGTAGCGTCCGATCTGGATGACTATCCTCTGATTTTCGAAGATGGTGAACACTTGGATGGCACGAACATCCGAATACTTGACGTCTTGGGTGACTGGCTTAACTTCACTTACACCACCACGATTTACGCCGAAGACGAAAATTGGGGCGAATTGGTCAACGGTTCCTGGAACGGTCTGCTGGGGGAGGTGTACCGAGGAACGAAAAATCTCACCGTCAATTATTTCACGGTTGTGTACGAGAGATCTCGGGACTTCGAACACACTTCGTCCTACTTCAACGAGGGCTTCGGCTTCGCCCTCAGAATTCCCCCTCCTTTGCCAGCCTGGATGAGCCTCCTGTACCCGTTCTCCACTTGGGTGTGGACGAGCACAGCCTGCATACTACTTTTCATGATCCCGATTTTGTTCCTGCTGAAGAAGGCGACGAAGGCTACAGCTGGTGTTTCTGTCCAGGACGTCACTTTGGAAATTTTAGCAGTGAGTAATTCAATACCAGTGATTCTTATTTTTTGATTATCAATTTATCGTTTAACCATTTTACTGTTTAGCTAGGGTAAGCACCTCTTCTAGGAGAAGGACACTCCAAAATCAAACCATAGTTCTCTAGTCTTGGGTAGTGCCATAGCTTCTGTACCATGGTCTTTCAGTGTCTTTGGGTAGAGTTCTCTTGTTTGAGGATACACTTGAGCACACTATTCTATCTGATTTCTCTTTCTTTTGTTTTGTTAAAGTTTTCATAGTTTATATAGGAAATATTTATTTTAATGTTGTTATTCATCTTAAAATATTTTATTTTTCCTTATTTCTTTTCCTCACTGGGGTATTTTCCCTGTTGGGGCCCCTGGGCTTATAGCATCCTGCGTTTCCAACTAGGGTTATAGCTTAGCAAGTAATAATAATAATAATAATAATAATAACATGTTCGCCGAGCATTTGCGTGGCAGCAGATCGATCCCAGCCCTGGAGTTTAAGCTGTTTTGTGGGGAAACCACTGTTGTGGTTGGGCACCATAGTGGGGCGATGGCCCTTCCTGGCTGACGTTCTGGTGAGCATCAATTCTGATGAAACTGGAACTGAAACTAGACACCTTTAACCTTTAATATATCCTTTAGAAGTATTTCAAAGAAAATATTTCAGTTTCAGGAATATTACACAGAGTTAGGCCAATTACAGAAATTGACATACGAATAAACAAACAATACGATAAACAAAATAGACAAGAAATAAATAGGCCTATGTCAAATTAAAATAACAGTCTTGCCTACCGATGAAGTATTTTTCCGATTACAAAACAGAATTGATGAAATAAGTGACATTCAAATTATTATCATTATTATTATTATTATTATTATTATTATTATTATTATTATTATTATTATTATTATTATTATTATTATTATTATTATTATTGTTGTCACTAACACGCATGAATTTTTTGTTCTTAATTATGCCACAAATAGTTTTAAATATCGAATTCACTCCACCTCTGAAAGAAAAACTTTAAGGAAAATTCTTACCATAAGTGTATCTGTCCGGCCAAGGATTCAAAACCTAATCTTCTTAGAAAGCAAAAACTTTTTACTTTTGGTTTATATTCCCAAGGCAGAGCTAATCCGATATTAAAACCTATATGTGGCCTAATATATCAATGGTACCATGAAATCTTAATAGTATTGTTTTCTTTATTTCAGGGCATACTGAAGCAAACTACCACTCAAATATTTACCAGCGATGTTATACGAATATTCATGGTATTTTGGTGGTTGGGGACTCTCATTCTTGGAGTGAGTTACACCTGTAACCTTATCGCCGTTCTGACTGTGCCAGTTTTCCCGCCAAAAATATCTTCGATTCAAGGACTCGCCGAGAGCAGTTTCAGGTAAGCGTTTAATCAGACAATATATATAGGGATAAATCAGTACTGTATGTGATATCTTACTTTGGTTATAAAAATATCTAAAGAGAATATTGAAAATGTAAAATAAAATAAACAGGGTATTAAGAACCACTATGTATGGCACATATAGATTGTGAGAAAGCTTTCAATTCTGTCAAAACTTCAGCAGTAATGAAAGCCCTTCAGAAGCAAGGAATAGATGAAATTTATGTTAGAACACTTTTAAAGATGTCTGTATGGGTAGTATACCAATCCTAAAACTATGTAAAGATAGAAACTCCAATTGAGAAAGCAGTTAGACAAGGGGACCTCAAATTATTTACAGTTTGTTTAGAAGAAATTTTTAAGAATTTATATTAAAAAAATGCAGGAATTAACATTAATGAAGAATAGCATAACAACTCAACATTTGCAGATGACAAAGGTCCATTTAGTGAATCATGGATGAATTGCAAAAAGTAATAGAAGATTTTAATAGAGAAAACAGAATGGTAGGACTGAAAAATTAATGTGAATAAAACTAAGTAAGATATTGTTAAATGAAAATGCAGAAAGATAAGAAATAAGGGTTATGGCCCAATCTCTGGAGATTATTGAAATACAGATCGTAAGTGTTTCTCCATGACATGAGACCGAAATTAAAAGAAGAACAAGTATGAGATAGAGAACTTTTGGTAAACAAGATTATAATATGAAAATTAAAATGCCACTCTCTCTAAAAAAAAAATCTATTTAATCAGATGGTCTTACCAGTATTATCTTATGCTTCAGAAGCTTGGAGCCATACTAAATGCAAAGAACATAAGCTAGTTACAGCTTAAAGAGCTATGGAAAGAATAATGATGGGAATAACACTAATAGACAGAAAAGAAAAGAGCATCATGGATACGAGAGAAAACTAAAGTAGAGGATATTCGAACAACATGTAAGAAAAAGAAATGGACATGGACAGAACATTTATTGACTATGACAGATAATAGATGGACTTTAAGAATAACAGACTGACTCCCTAGAGATTGCACACGAAGCAGGGGAAGGAAGAGATGACGGAAGATTGACGAACTAAGAAAATTTGCTGGTTATAGAATGGTGCAGAAAGACCATAAACAGTTAGAAGTGGAAGGACATGTTCAAGGCCTTTGTTCTGCAGTGGATTAGCAACGACTAAAATGATAGTAATTAATGGGTCAATGGGTAAACTTGAATGATTCGAGTGGGGGAGCCGTTTCAAAGACTGTCCTTATGAATACTACTATTCATTTCGTTTAAAACTGAAAAATTGCATTTTTTACTTTTAATCTAAATATGTTTTTAAATCAAAAAAGAGTGAGCATGGTCGACTACGGGGAATTCGTACCAGAAGCCTTGGCCACTTCCAACGACGAGTACCTGAAGGCCCTGGGAGATCGCATGGACCTCGTCTACAACTACGAAGACGACGAAATAAGCTACGAGGAACTCGTCAGGAAAGTCCTGGGTGGATATCATGCCATCATTGAGACTTACTCTTATCTAAGGTTAGGATTCTCAACTAACTCTCTCTCTCTCTCTCTCTCTCTCTCTCTCTCGTCTTAGTCTGCTCTAGGGCATTCTCTCTCTCTCTCTCTCTCTCTCTCTCTCTCTCTGGCTTGTCATAGTTCACTTTATTTTTTCTACCTTGCCTTGGTCTACCTTGTTTCTGTCTGACTTGCCTTTGTCTTCCTTGTCTTAGTATGTCTTATCTCTCTGCATTTTCTTTTTCTGTCTTGTCTCTCTCAGTCACGATTCTCTTTGCCTTTTGTCTGTACTTTGTCATCTCTGCCTTGTCTTTTCTACCTTGATTTTCCCTACCTTCCTTCTACTTGCATTGGCATTCTTTACCTGACATTGGCCTGCCTTGCCTCTCTCTACCTTATTTGTCACTGCCTTGTTACTATCTGCCTTGCTTTATCTGCCTCATCTTTCCTTATCTGACTTGTCATTATCTTCCTTGTCATGTCTGCCTTATATACCTGTGCCTCTCTACCTTGTCTTTCTCTGCCAAGTCTCTTTTTGACATGTCTTTATCTTCCTTGTCTTTGTACATATTATTATTTTTGTCTGTCCCCCCCGCTCTCTCTCTCTCTCTCTCTCTCTCTCTCTCTCTCTCCTTCCTTGTCTTATTCTGCTGTGTTGCCTTCCTCTACCTTGTCTCCGTCAGACATGTCTAAATTCTTGCCTTGGTCAACTCTCTCTCTCTCTCTCTCTCTCTCTCTCTCTCTCTCCTTCCTTGTCTTATTCTGCTGTGTTGCCTTCCTCTACCTTGTCTCCGTCAGACATGTCTAAATTCTTGCCTTGGTCAACTCTCTCTCTCTCTCTCTCTCCTTCCTTGTCTTATTCTGCTGTGTTGCCTTCCTCTACCTTGTCTCCGTCAGACATGTCTAAATTCTTGCCTTGGTCAACTCTCTCTCTCTCTCTCTCTCTCTCTCTCTCTCTCTCCTTCCTTGTCTTATTCTGCTGTGTTGCCTTCCTCTACCTTGTCTCCGTCAGACATGTCTAAATTCTTGCCTTAGTCAACTTTCTCTCTCTCTCTCTCTCTCTCTCTCTCTCTCTCTCTCTCTCTCTCTGCCCAGCTGAAATCAACACTGAAGATCTACAAAGAGCACTTTAGTGTATTCCAACTGCACACCTCCTTTGCATCCCATCACCGCTTATACTATTTGTAGTCAAAAGAGAGACATTGCTTGCAGTCATCCTAAATGTCTTTAACTTCAATAGAAAACACCTGAAAATGGAATTAGTAAATAGTATTTTCATCTTATAATCTTTTTTATTTACAAAATACATAAAATAAACTATCTTCAAGATTATTTTAGTGTTGTGAATTAATGTCTGAAATACTTTAACAATGTTATGAAGGACAAAACTCCCTATTGATTTATTATCTGTCTGTTTTGTCATAATAATGAATGGTTTTGTTTACGTTTACTCGAGGTAAATTGGAAGTCTTTAAACATCAATAAATCTATTGATTATAACTTAAATAATGGTTATGACCAGAGGTTATTAAAATGTGATAGTTGCATGCACAGTTAATTGCATACATTATTTTTACCAATATTTGCGTCAATAGGTGTAGGAGGAGATGATCATATATATATATATATATATATATATTTATCTATCTATCTATCTATCTATCTATCTATCTATCTATACATACATACATACATACATACATATATATATATATATGTGTGTGTGTGTGTGTGTGTGTGTGTGTGTGTGAGTGAGTGTTCTATGGACATAGCCGTTTCCTTAGGCAATTTTCAGTAATTGACCAACACTTGTGGAATCAACCATTTTAAGAGAACAGTTTTCACGTTTTCTGTAAGCCATATTTTTAAAATTTGGAAGTAAGAGACATAATTTGTTACTATGATACTCCATTTATTAGATATTTTAGATATTAGATATTTTAAAGAATTATCGATTATTATTACTTGCTAAGCTACAACCCTAGTTGGAAAAACATTATGCTATAAGCCCTGGGGCTCCAACAGGGAAAATAGCCCAGTGAGGAAGGGAAACAAGAAAAATAAACATTTTATGAATAGTAACATTAAAATAAATATTTCCTATATAAACTATAAAAACTTTAACAATACAATTGGAAGAGAAATAAGATAGAATAGTGTGCCCAAGTGTACCCTCAAGCAAGAGAACTCTAAACAAGAAAAAAAGAAAACTAGAATAGTTTTGCCTTATAGTAATATACGACACAAGTGTTTTTTTTATTGTTTATTCTACTCTTGTTTGTTTGTTTTTCATTGTTTCTTTTTCTCACTGGTCTATTTTCCTCGTTGGACCCTTTGGGCTTATAGCATCTTGCTTTTCCAACTAGGATTATAGCCTAGCTTGTAATAATAATAATAATAATAATAATAATAATAATAATAATAATAATAATAATAATAATAATAACACACTTATGTATATATATATATATATATATACAGTATATATATATATATATATATATACAGTATATATATATATATATATACTGTATATATATATATATATATACAGTATATATATATATATATATATATGTATGTATATATATATATATAATTTCCAAAACACCAGCTGCTAAATTCCGGCGCTGCTGCTCGGTACTATTATTCTCCTCTAGTGACACGTCTTTACCAGGCGTTACTATTATTCACCTAAATCACCTCCCGGGTCCAGGGTTGCCATTCTTACGATAATTATCGTACATGTACGATTCTTTTGGGTCCGGTACGATGTACGAT
Organism: Palaemon carinicauda; assembly: GCF_036898095.1. NCBI lineage: Eukaryota > Metazoa > Arthropoda > Malacostraca > Decapoda > Palaemonidae > Palaemon > Palaemon carinicauda. The sequence goes on along the minus strand of NC_090728.1, from coordinate 188,145,111 downwards.
ACATACCTTGGGTATATACAATGTATATGTGTGTGTGTTTGATTAAGCAATTATACTAAAATAACTTGAAATAAGCTATATATGTTACTCCTTAATAATCATGTTGAAAGTGTGTACGATAATTTTGGTTTGAAAAAACGATAATTTTAAGGTTCATGTATGATAATCCAGTGGAAATAATCTGGTAACCCTGCCCGGGTCCCGCGTTACTATTCTTCTCAGCGCGAGGTGTCGTTACTATTATTCATCTTGAGATATGTCACAGGGTTGCCATGATTTGTAAATGAGAAAAGGCCTATTTTAATTAAACGCGGCTTTAAAAGGCCGAGCCATTAGTAGAAAAAGGCCAAATATATAGTATTTACGACCCAGCTTTTTTTCAAGATATTACTAAAGGCCAACTAATTAAAAAAAGAACAAATTTTAGGTTTTTTTTTGGCCTGAAAAAAGGCCAAACTGGCAACCCTGATATGTCAGCCTTTTGATGGTAGATAGTTCTCATGAGCGAGATTTTGCGGACACTTTCTCACATTATATATTTTTTTCAGATTCACATAACTTTTAGTTTAAAGAAGTAAATAGATTTTTATTTTATTTTATTATCTATTGTTATGTATGTTCTTCCTATATTAATACGTGATTAGCTATTCTGATACATTTAGAAATATTTACTTTTTAATGATAGAGTAAGCGGCAAAACAAATCAATAATAAACCATCAATATTAAAAGAAAAACTACGATAAAATATGTCATCCATAAAACAGCATTAAAGAAAATGGTCATTTCTGAGAAATGCAAAGAATTTCTTACGCGTTCAATCGTTCTTCATTTATTTTACTGAACATTCTTCAGATAAGAAACATATTACGAAGTTTATTATAAGTATATTTTATTTTGTATTCACAGAAACCTCCTGGCACACGACGAGGAGGCTAATGGAAGAACATACGTCCTTAAAGAACAAATATATCAAGGTGCGTTGGCGTTTTTCCTGGCCAAACACACACCGTGGACGGGGCGTTTGGATCAAGGGCTCAAGCGACTGGTGGAAGCCGGACTGGTAAATAAGTGGTACACGGATATCATGAGCAGTTCCGAAAATGCAATGAACTCTACAAAAGAAGCTTCTAAAGAAAAGGCATTAACTATTTTCAACCTCCAAGGCCCTTTCATACTCTTGGCTTTGGGATTTTTAGCATCGACGGTTGCCTTTGTCTTGGAATTGTTGGTGTGCGTGAACGCCAGGGAGAAAAGACAGAGTGGGCAATCTATCGTAGAGGAAAGCGAATACTCTAGTTAATTTTGATTGAATCAGCTATTTTAATTAGTTTTTGGATATGAATGCTATTTTATTACTTTCGTTGGTATTTAAGTGGTAGTTGGCGCCATTGCAAAGTGAGATAATCTTCATACAATACTATTTATGCAGTAGGATATATCGCTTTATTTTGGTGTAATGTTTCGTGAAAAAATCAAGATCTTTATGCTGGGTATTATTATTATTATTATTATTATTATTATTATTATTATTATTATTATTATTATTATTATTATTATTATTATTATTATTATTATACCCTCGTATACGTTAATAGCAGGAAATTTTATTTATCAAAGGATTGTGGCTTTAGAAAACTATTACAAATTATTATTATTATTATTATTATTATTATTATTATTATTATTATTATTATTATTATAGCCTCGTACACGTTAATAGCATGAATTTTTAGTTATCAAAGGATTGTGGCTTTAGAAAACTATTACGAATTAGAAAATAAAACATTTTTCAACACAATCAATAATAAAAGGAATACATTAAAGCCAATGTAGACAGAGGAAACGAAAATCCCAGTCCACCACCAGAAAAATCTACTAAAACCAATGCTCTAAGAAATTTCGAAATATACATTGAGAAAAAAAAATAATCCACATAAATAAATTACTTATCTAAAAAGTTTTTTCTTCTCGCTTTTAAGATGCTATTGATAAAAAGTGCTGAGATATCGAAATGATCTTCAGAGTAGCTTATGTTCCTGTAAAAATATTCTCTCTCTCTCTCTCTCTCTCTCTCTCTCTCTCTCTCTCTCTCTGAGGAAAGGAAATAAGGAAGTAAATTAACTACAAGTGAAGCAGTTCCCGATTAAAATAAAATATTTTAAGAAGAGTAACAACAGAAATAATTTTTTATATATAAACTATTAAAACTTAGAAAAAATACGAGAAAGAGAAATAAGATTGAATAGTGTGTCCGAGGGTACCCTCCAGCAAGAGAACTCTACCCAAAGACAGTGGAAGACCAATGTACAATGGCTAAGGCACTACCCAAGACTAGATAACAATGGTTCGATTTAGGAGTATCCTTCTAGAAGAGCTTCTTATCATAGCTAAAGAGTCGCTTCAACCCTTACCAAGAGGAAAGTAGCCACTGAAGTTCACATTGCAGTAATTGACCCCTTGAGTGAAGAAGAATTGTTTGGTAATCTCAGTGTTGTCAGGTGTATGAGGACAGAGGAGAATCTGTAGAGAATAGGCCAGACTCTTCGGTGTATGTGTAGGCAAAAGAAAAATAAGCCGTAGCTTGTAGCATCATGCTTTTCCAACTAGGGTTGTAGCTTAGCAAGTAATAATCATAATAATACTACTAAACTAATCGTAATGTCTATTATTATCGTTACTAGCTAAGATAGTATGTTAGCGTGAAAAGTGTCCAGTTCATTCATTTACAATCAAAACAAGTAGCAAAGACAATATTAAGTTTCCAGGTTTGACGAGATTCTAAAATTGCATCTATGATATTGCTTCGAAGTATTCCTGAAAGTTTGTAATAAATGGAAAGTTTATATCATATGTATGTTTATAGATATACGTACACACACATTATATATATATATATATATATATATTGAAAGTTTATATCGAATGTATGTTTATAGATATACGTACACACACATTTTATATATATATATATATATATATATGTATATATATATATATATATATATTGAAAGTTTATATCATATGTATGTTTATAGATATACGTACACACACATTATATATATATATATATATATATATTGAAAGTTTATATCAAATGTATGTTTATAGATATACGTACACACACATTATATATATATATATATATATATATTGAAAGTTTATATCAAATGTATGTTTATAGATATACGTACACACACATTATATATATATATATATATATATAATCGAAGGAAGTTTAGTAGATCAAAGTTAGTGCAATTGCTTTGCGCTTGTTCAGCAGACATGAATCTTTTTGCACATTCAACTTCTTAAAACAAGATTCTTTATATTTAGCATATAATATCTTCGGCTATATCAAATTTACAAGTGTCTTTTAAATTCCCATGTCTAGCCTAGACTATTTTCTGTTTTTAGACCCTTAATTACTTCCACCAACAAAGTTGGAAGCAGGTTATGTTTTCACCTCTGTTTGTGTGTGTTTGTGAACAGCTTCCTGGCCACAGTTTTAATCGTAGTGATGAAACTTGCAGGGATTTACTGCTATGTAAAAAGCTTGAAATTATTAAATTTTGGAATGTCAAAGGTCAAGGTTACGGCCAAGCAAAAATATCCAATTCACGTAATCAGCCATAAGTTTGAACATCGATGTCACAGACTTCAAACTTGGTTCATATATGAGTGTATGAAAATCCACGCCAATTAATACATGTCAAGTTCAAAGGTCAAGGGCACGCCAATTGATACATGTTAAGGTCAAAGGTCAAGGGCACGCCAATTGATACATGCTAAGGTCAAAGGTCAAGGGCACGCCAATTAATACATGTTAAGGTCAAAGGTCAAGGGCACGCCAATTAATACATGTTAAGGTCAAAGGTCAAGGGCACGCCAATTAATACATGTTAAGGTCAAAGGTCAAGGGCACGCCAATTAATACATGTTAAGGTCAAAGGTCAAGGTCGAGAAACAAGCTGCCGCTGCGGAGGTCTGCGCTCTACTGAGTGCCCCCTTGTATTTACAACTTTGTGCATTTCCATTTTGTATCTGGGCTTATAGTAATACGAACGATTATCTTGATAATGAGATAGGTTTTCATTTGCTTAATTTGTTATCTTTAAAATATATTTCTTAGATTGGTAGTTTATATAGATTAAGAATTTACTCCCATCACATCCGGGAAACTTCTTTCCAACTTCTTGAACACACTGTAGGCAGCATAAAGCAAAATATTATTATTATTATCATTATTATTATTATTATTATTGTTGTTGTTGTTGTTGCTATCATTATTATCACTATTATTATTATTATTATTATTATTATTATTATTATTATTATTATTATTATTATTGTTGTTGCTATCATTATTATCACTATTATTATTATTATTATTATTATTATTATTATTATTAATATCCTTATTATTATTATTATTATTATTATTATTATTATTATTATTATCATTATTATTTTTATTATCATTTTTATTATTATCATTGTTGTTGTTGTTATTATTATTTTTACCATTATTATTATTATTGTTATTATCATTGTTGTTGTTATTATTATTTTTACCATTATTATTATTATTATTATTATTATTATTATTATTATTATTATTTTTACCATTATTATTAATATTATTATTATCATCATCACTATTATTATTACTATTATTATTAGTGTTATTGTTATTATTATTATCATTAATATTATTATTATCATCATCACTATTATTATTACTATTATTATTATCATTATTATAATTTTTGTTGTTGCTATTATTATTATTATTATTATTATTATTATTATCATTATTAATATTATTATTATCATTATTATTATTATCATTATTATTATTATCATTATTACTATTATTATTATTATCATTATTATTATTATTATTATTATTATTATTACTTGCTAAGCTACAACCCTAGTTGGAAAAGCAGTTTGCCATATAGCCCAATGACTCCAACATGGAAAAATTCCCAGTGAGGAAAGGAAATGAAGAAATAAACAACACGAGAGGTAATGAACAATTAATATAAAATATTTCAAGAGCAGCAACAACATCAAAATAGATCTTTCATATATAAACTATAAAGAGGTCTCTCTTTATATTATATATAAATATATATATATATATATATAAATATATATATATATATATATGTATATATATATTGTACATATATATATATATATATACTGTACATGTATGTATGTATGTATATATATATATATATACTGTACATGTATGTATGTATATATATATATATATATATTGTGTCAGCCTGTTAGACATATCATTCGCTGCAAGTTTGAAATTTAGACTTGAAGCTCCTATAGTCTTTATAGACAGACCTATTTAAACTTTTGAACTTGAAGCTCTTATAGACCAACCAGCCTATAACTTGAGCCCTGTTTTGGCATATGCCCTATTTAATCTAAAACAATAACCAATCCTGTAGGCCTACTTACTATTAAGTGAATGAAAAGGCAAATAATTTATCTTTATTCTCGAGAAACTCAAAAGTGAATAGAATTATAACTAGATAAAAAAGAATATAGATGAAAAAAATATTCTCCACTAATAAGGTAATAAATTCTAACAACATTTGTCCAAGACAGAAAATATGCCCCTACACACACACACACACACACACACACATATATATATATATACATATATATATATATATATATATATATATATATATATATATATATATATATATATTATGGGGATGGAAAGTTCATTTTACAAGTTAAGGGTATTTCCTAAATAAAGAAATATTTTTTTTGAGTGAGATCTCCGATATATGCCATATATATATATATATATATATATATATATATATATATATATATATATATATATATATATATATATATATCTATCTATATATATATATATATATATATATATATATATATATATATATATATATATATATATATAAAGGTCGGGGTAAGTGTATTGTCCCGGTTATGTTATAAACTGATAAATTATCTTTTTAAAACTATTATGATATAACATTTTTTTTTTTCGTGAATGTTAGTGTACTTTTGAGAACTATAGCTAATTCCAATGATACTTAGCTTAGTTAGTGATGATAATAATAATAATAATAATGATAATAATAATAATAATAATAATAATAATAATAATAATAATAATAATAATAATACATTGGCTCAACAAAGTTCAAATTACACTTTTCACATCATCAAGATATGAATGTGTAATTTACTTTACAAAAATAATTTATTTTATAATAAGCTGTAAATGAAAATAAGAATATCACTAGTTCTAGGAATATATGATAATATTATAAACGATTATCACATACTAAGAACATATTAACACTATAGTATGTGAAAAACATCTAACATTAAATTGAAATATGATCGTATATTAGGTGGATTTGAGAATTGAGATATAGTCAGGAAATTAGCACGTTCCATTTATTATTTGTATTGTTATTTTCATAGATTGGTGTAAGTGAAAAAGTTTATTCAAAGGAAAGTATCTCAATTTCCATTTCCATCGACCGTTACATCAATCTCGCAAAAAAAAAAATACCTCATCAAATACAAACATTTCTCTGAGGCAAATACGTAATAAAAATCTTATGAATTTACGTACATTGAAGTTACATATGAGGTGATAAAGATATAGTAAAATGAAGTTATCTTGGGGAGAGGGAGACATACGCCATCTGGGGTTGCAACTAATATGTTGTCATGAAACCCCCTTTCTCTCTTTCTCCGCTCATTTATATTTCTGTGATGTATTCTTATTACATGTATATATTCTTATATCATAATTTATGAATGGGATGCCATACGGATGAGAGAAAAAAATACCGTAGCCATTACTACTAGCAGTGAGGATGTCGGCGTAGTTGTAGTAAGACGAGACGACAGAAATGTAAATATTAGAAATTACCCCGAACGGGGAACATATAAGAGGCCTTGATATCATGTGATGATCTCATTTATCAATACTAAATTTATATGCAATATTCTACGTCTTATTTATTAGCAACTCTAATTTTAATTATGTTAACTCATAAAAGAAAAGCGTCTACGCATATGGGAACAAAGTCACTTTGTTACCATAATTTTTCCCCCAAAAATCTTGACTCCATTTTCTCTGATCATCCACAGCCGTCAGTATTCCGTTACTATTTCTTGTAACTGATAAGGTCTCTCATATAGCATATAATTGCATTAATATGTTGCCGTTTTTATTCTAAAGACATTTTTCGTACTGAATGTATAAAGTTTTTGCGCAGGCGGCAATTTCATCAATCCGGATGCTCTCCTTCACCCGCTTGCCGAACTTATGCTTCTTGTCTTACCCCCACCAAACAAGAAATTCCGATTAAATTACGTGGCATATATTTTGATTTAATTTCCTAATAGAAACTGTTAGTTAGCATCAGCTTTATGGATACATAATACTTTGGAAATTCAATATTAAAAAATAGGGAATCCATTACCAACTAATGTTACATAATGCGTACTCTTTTTATGACGGCATTAAGGCATCAAGGAAGTGAAACGAAACTCCACCATATGCAGACAAGACAAAGGCTCTTTTATGGATACACCACCCTTTTTTAAATTGATAATATCCCGTAAGTTTTAAAAGGCTGATAATTATGATAATATTAGCATATATTTTCTGCTAATAGACAAAATAGAAATATTGGATGCTTAAAAATCAAATTTGGCGGTGATACGCATGCGCAGGTGCGTGTCCAACCCGTAGGAGCCTCTACCCTCTGCTACGACATGGCGAGTACTCTCATTCCTTTGGAAACAACTCGTGTAAATCTTTATTAGTTTTGGCGTCGTGCGTAATATTTAAGAATTGTTTAGTGTCCAGTGGCCTGGAGTGATGTGTTCCCTATCACCATGTGACGTCCAGAAGGATAATAAAGCCGTGAGTAATTTATGGTGGAATATAATGTGTGGCCCTCTTAAATCCATTGTGTTGATTTTTGGTGAGCGAAATTGAAGCCATCATAATCAACGCGGGAAGTTGGGGGTAAATTTTTTATGTTTATAGCCTAATAATAGTGTCATTAATGCTAATTAGGAGTGCCATGGGTGGAGAATCAATGTGGCATTGCCGTATTGTGGAGCCGTTGGGAATTTGAAAGCGAAATAAACTAGGGACGTTTGCAATGGAGTAGCTGAAGTAAGAGAGAACTTCGCTCAGTCAGTGGTGCTGGGTTCTCCATGAGGTACGGCCGCGTACTGCCCCTTGCTCCTTATGCCATCAATGAATTTTATCGAAATATGACATTAGTCGTTAATCCCTCTTCCTTATGGGATGATAATTATCTATTAATTGTTCGTAATGGGTCACGAAAGATCTGAAAAGTGTGTCAAGGTCATTGTCCCGTACTCGTGGAAGGTGGCGAGGCTACACCATCTTGTATCCATTGGGGCTTTCCCTTCGTCCCTGGGATTAAATTTAAGTTAAATATTAATGAAATAAAGACTGTTTAGTGTAACGAGAAGGGTTTAGATAGTTTTTGAGTCGGGGGACACTTAATTATGGGTGTAAATAGCTGTCGACATTTTGATTTCCCGGAGAGCATGATGGGGGATATTGTGGAAAAGATGAATGGCGCAGAAAACGATCTCATAAAAATCAGAATTTTATTTAAATTTTTTAGTTTTTTTCTTTTCTTTCATTTTGGTATTTATAGGTCTCCAATCGAGCAGATGACTTTGAATTATCATAGTAATTAAACGTAGAGGTCATATATTTATTTCCTTGTGTTGCTATGATCGTCTGTATTAGAGATGGTTTGATAAGGTAGCTTACCTTATATGTACTGTGCATTCAAGGTAATATAAGAAAAATATAATACAATTCCTCAGTTAACCTTGCTAAAACTTTCAAAATGTTTTGGCAGCTGAAATTTACCCTAGAATCGTTTGCCAAATGATGAATATACCTAACCTTAATCAAATTAAAATACCCCAGACATTATCTAGTTTATAGACACTATGGGTACTAGGAGGTAATACTAGAAATCTGAGCCCTGATTCTCAAGTTTTACTATATATTCAAACTGGGTCCCTTCCCCCCCCCACAGTTAAGCCGGGCATTGAATAGCCTCTCGGATCCCAGTTCGCATTTCATTAATTTTGTCCGATTCTAAGATTGGTGATGTTACATCTTTGGCGAGTATAATGTATGGTAGATTAACCTTATTCCAGTATTCCATGGCAGCCTAACCGAATTGTTAATTGTAGTTGAAGGCCAGGTTAAGTTACTTGCATCGGCTGGTAGTCGGTTCTCGAAAGTACGATTCTTGCTCTCCGGCTAGGAAGAATAGCCGTCAGCTCTGTGCGATTGAAAATATACTGCGTATTTATTATTGCACAAATTTATAGCGTATGGTACACACTGAAAACTTCCCTTACTATATGGACGTCAAATAATTTGATCGTACATGAACACCCATAGATTGGGTGAGCTATATGAGTAGGTGTCCCTCTTACTTCTTGAAGTATGGGTAGGTCTAAGGGAATTGACTCAACTATGTATCAGTAAGGCGGAAATCAGTACATTAAATCCTACATTACTTTCATAGGTACGTCTTGGTATCTATTTTTATTGACAAAATGCTGTTCTTGCCAGGAGGCTTTCCTATGCAACTTTTTTGTTGTAACTTTTCTTGCAAAAATTTTCCTTTGTGCAATAAGTCAATTTACTTAATTTCTCTTAATCCCAGTCTGATTTATAAGCTACAGTGTTGTTTTGACAAATAAGTACAGTGATGCTCTCAGGCAGGTAGGGACACGGCAATCAAGGTTTTGTTGAACACTCGTGTCGGCATTAGAGTAAATACTTACTTTTAGGTTAGGACAACTTACTTCAATATGTAGGATTTGCTCTGGTCTGGGTAAGCTTATGTTTGTCTTATAAGCTATACTACATTACTTTTGATATTGTATCGGCTTTAGCTCCTCAATCTTGATAGTATCGATACTTAATGTGTTATTTTGACTGTTTAAAGGTTCTGGCTTTTATCAATTGTATATGATTGTTTCTGATGCTTTTTGCACCATACAGTATTTGCTTGATAAATTATGAGTGTAATTTGCTGCTAAGATTTATGTTTTTGATAATCTTTATTTACTAATTTGCTTGTATATGATGAAAAACATTTTTTTTCTCAAAGGTTATTGTGGAATCTAAATTAATTTTTCTTTCTTATGGATGCTGGCTTATGTCCTAAGTATTAAAGACAGTATTTAAAAGTATAAGATTACCCTTGTTTTTTTACATTTACCACACCAGTGCATCATTTAAAGCTATTATTTAGTAATGGATCTGCAATTTCTGGATCATCTTGGCCCAATGACTTTGGGTACAGTTTTCAAAGTATCTTCAAAATTGCTTTAGTCTTCTTCATTAGGTGTACAGTCCTTGAGAGGTATGATGTTTTCCGACCTTATTCAGAGCATTCATTAGACCTTTTTATTATTAGCTAAGCTACAGCCCTACTTGGAAAAGCAGGGGGATGTATGTATGATAGCGGCCACTTGAATGTATGATGATGACCGACTTAGAATACGGCAGTATGTTTGGTTAAGTGGGGAAGTTTTGGTTGATGTCCATTTCTTATGGAAGCAGGCGGAACTGGTTGCTTATACAGTATATAAAGGCTCCAAAGCAGGATGTTATAACCCCAAGGGCCCCAGGAGGGAAACTAGCTCAATGAGGAAAGGAAATATACAAGAGAAGTTTAAGAATAATAACATTAAAATAAATCTCATATATAAAGTATAAAATTTCAGTATAACAAGAGGAAGAGAAATAAGATAGGAAAGTGTGCTCGAGTGTATTCTCAAGGGTCGGTTGTGCTCAGCCTGCATATTCTAAACACTTCTTTGGATTTATGAATCTTGAATCTCTTTCTTACGATACTCTAGAATTGTTTTCAATTATTTAACCTTCTACTGTATGCTCTGCTTTCTATGGGTTTTCATATAGCTGCTAATGTTTGTCTCGCATATCTCTTGCGGGAAATTCCTAACAAATGTTTTAGTTCCTGCTTTATATCCTTGTTGATTTAGTAGGAAATTATGTTCCTTTTCTTAGATTTGTATTATAGATTATTCAGGGCTTGATCTTAATGTTTACATCTTTGTGGCCATTATTCTAGCATAGAAACTAGAGGATATGAACTTGTTGAAAGAAATAAAAAAATTGTATAGTTGGTGATATTTATTACAGGTTTATATTGCTGACTATATTCGTATAGTTATACTGCACCTTGTAGGGTTGTGTACATGTATAGATTGAGAAAACCAGCCTATAAAAGTAGTGCCTGATACTCAAAACAGATTTGCTTGAGTATAGGCAATGTTCCCCATTTAACATTGCACAATGGTTGACAGGTAGGAAAGAGAGACTGTATTACTGCAGAAAATATGTGAAAGGACAAATCAGCTTGGATTGGTGCATGTTTTGGACATTTTACCCTTGAGTGTAAAACCGCAGTCTTGATTTTCCACGTGCACATCCACTACTTAACCTTATTAAAGATGTCATTATTTGCAAATGGTTACTGAAACCTGGACCTGTAATATCTGCAATGATTTTTACCTCTTGTCTTGTGGGGGGGGGGGGTTAGAAATTAAAGTTAACCAATAATTTCTCTTGTTGATTAGTGTAAATTTAATACTTCTTGTGGTCCCTTGACTGAGTAGTATAACAATTTATAATGTCTATTTACAGTGAGTCCTTAGGAACATAGCTTTTAAGTGATAAAGTATAATAAACTATTAGAGTAAAGTATATTTTATGTTTATTGCAATAAGTAAATATATATTTATGCGCTGGTGACAAAATATTGGGCTATATATGTTTGGCTAAGCTGTTGGGTATCAAATTTTCACTGTCCCTCTAGTTTTTCATTTTGTTGTATTTGTGGTTTTGAAGAGTGCTGCTTCTTAATTACTTTAATGTCACAATGCTGTTTGGTTAAAGGGATAATTGTTTGACCTCAACTTTGCCTTATTGAACTTAACACCAATATACTATTTGATTTTGTTTTCTAATGTGATTGTGAATGCTTTCCTTTTTGCAAGAATCTAACTCTTGGAAAGTATATGCCTTGTATTTGATTGGCATACAATAAAATGTCACTGAAGTATCATGAGATATGCTGCCTATATACTCATTGTAATTTCACGTACTTTCAGATAGCGATGTTGAAATAGAATGTCCGACTGTCCGTGTGTGTTGTCCTTGTCACAAAGGCCACCTTTTAATGTCTTGGTAGGTGGGCTGCACCTGAACACCATGAAGGTTTCCGATGCCTCCCCAACTGCCAGGTCACCTACAACAACAGCTCAGCCGACAACCATCTCGAAACGCCACAACCCGGACACCACTGCTGGAGTTGTGGAGAGTGAAAATGCTCCCCTTGCCTTACATAACAAGCGTCAGCGTACGAAGAGCGGATCAGAATCAATGGATGCTTTGGCAGCATACCAGGATAGTGCCATAGCTGCTCCGGACTGTTGTGGGGGCAGAGGAGAATCCACTCCTCTCTGTGAACGCAATGTGAGAACTTCAAGACCCGAGGGGAACCAAGAGGGTACCAATTCCCAGTGTTTGGAAGCCCCATGTTCTTGTACTGTGTGGGACAATGGTGGTGATAATTTAAATAATTTTATTGCTGGAGATTTAACTAGAAGTAATGTAAATAGAGATTGTAGATGTAAAGGACAGATAAATGTGTTAGAATCAAGTGATAATAGTTTAGTTGTAGGGGAATATTCTAATCACAGACCTGTAGTTAGCGGCACGGGTGGACTGTCGCCTCACTGTGTAGCAACATTAGAATATGTGACAAAATTGCCTGAAGGGTGTTCGGGTGGTGTTAGTGATACCTCAGTGCTCAATTCTACAAACTTAGGTCATCCAAGTGATGCCATCGATGACTTGGAGGACGACGACAATTATCTGGATTCCTCGGAAGAGGAAGTAGAAGATGAATTCACATTACTCAATAATGAAGATGATGAAAGTTGCGGTGAAGGTAAGTGAAATGATTCTCTCTTCACTTTGAAATTTTCCTACAATATGCTATAACCAGGTCAGACATACAGGATAACTTAATAGTTAGAATATTCTTATGATAGAGTTTGCCCCTTTTGTATTTGACATTCTGTAATGGTGTACAGTAAATCCTTTGAAGAGATCCCCTATGTGTAGAGTAGCACCATTGGTGCACCTCTTGTGTTATACACATTACTAAAGGCTCTTTGCAGTGTTCCTGAACTCTTAGATGTCCCCATTTTTTAACCTTCTACTAGACCTCTGTTACTGTTTCCTTTCTTCCATTTCGCTGTCCAGCCTCTTTTGACTTTAATCTTAGATACTGCAGGATTTTCTTGCAATTTCACCTCTGGCTCAATGGGGAGGGGCAAATTTTTAAATCAAAACTTTGGGGAGGATCCAATGTGCATCCACCTGTGTACCCTGTGTGTGGTAAATTATGTCACTTGTGCCCTGAAAGGGAACGTTTTATGCATGATCTGGCCTAGGGATCTTTCCTTTTAAGTAGTAAGTTGGTTGTGTGAAGCTTTTTGTTAAAGAATAAACAAACATGACCCTCTGGTTCCATCTAAGTTAAAGCCTTGTGCTTTTCTCTTTTGTTCCGACACAAATACAAACCTTTGTTCTTTAATGGGAGTACAAATTCAGCAGATGGAAACTCGCCTTATAAATAACGAGGGATTACTAAGCTAACTGGAGGGTGGCGTTGAAGGCCCCCTCCCTCCCCACCATTTCATCTAATACAGTATCCACTTTGACTTAAGCTTCCAAGTAGTGCAGACATACTTTCTGTGTTGACAAACTTGGCGATACTTCTGCCTACGTAGAAATCTTGTGCGGACATGAGATCATGCTCAAGACTTCTAGGTTGCAAATGCTGCAATTTTATGAACAGGAGCTCTGGATCTCCCTCTATTATGCCCTACTTGCATGTCATTACTGCATGCAATCATCACCTTGTGAGGAACATAATGAGTGGCTAACCATGCAGTGGCAGTAGTATGGCAAGTAGAGGCAAAAAGGTAAAGCTGATCATCTAGATTTTACCCATGACATTTTCAAGGCAACAGAAATCTTGGATCACGAAAGAGGCCACTCTGTCACCATATTTATTTGATGCAGTCATCACTACGTTAACTCCAGGGACATCAGTTGAGAGGCTAGTGACCTAGTCCACTCTTTTTTGGTTTCAGATTCGGAGAATATGGAAGCTGCTGCAATGGCTAGCCTTCAGGTGACCTGGTTGGGATCAGTGGCTTCACTTTCTCGGGATCAGTCGATCTGTAAACAAAGAATAGTTCAGTCAATGAACCAGTGCACCAACATGGTGCTCCAAAGGATTGATGTAGTGGCAGCCAGATTTGAGGGCAAATTGTGCAAAAGAAAGCACTGATAATAAGAAATTTCCAAATCAGCCAGAGCTCAGCTCTTTATTTCCTCCAGAAGATGTAGAAGGAACGATGGAAAAGTTGAGGAAAATGAGCTGGGATCCCCTTTTCCAGTGTCATAACTGGCCTTTCAAGCTCAATTCCAATGACCAAAGCATTTAAATTCTTTAAATTGTCCTTGAAGAATGCTCCCACGACCTCCAGATAAAAGTCCACCACACCAGTATGTTCCTCTTACTACAGGAGACCTGCTGCATTCATGCAGCCCTTTCAACCCCATTATGGAAAGCCCAGAATGGAAAGGAGCAAAAGAGAGGAACCAGAGGGGTTGTGGTAGCCTGATGGAAATGTCCATGCCTGGCATTTTATTGGACAGGATTTTCTTGCCCACTTAAGCTCGATAGTTTCTTGTAGTAACTGCAACCTCACCATCCTAGTGGGCTAGGGATGGAAGATTTGGGGAGCTTATAGCTCTACCTGCTGATTCATCAGTAACCGTTGCCTGGCCCTAGCTTGATGGAGAGAGCTTGGCCGCTGATGATACTTATTTATGGTCAGTCTCTAGGTCATTGTCATGTCCCTTGCCTTTGCCATTTATGAAAGATCTTTAATGGGCGGCTAGTGTCGTGTTTTTAAGGACGGGACTTTGAAATTCCTACCATTTAATAGGTTGACTAGGGACATATCCAAACTGCATATTATTTTCGCCTCTGACCTTCAATTTTGTGACGCCAGTGCGATTTATCCCGAAAGTAAGGGTTTTTTAAGTTCTCCTATATGTCCCTTGATGATTAATATTAAGTTGTTCCAACACGGAGTACTTACCTAGAACTACTTTCTTAGGAGTTACTGGTAACTCTTCCCAACCGACCAGAATTTTGTGTAGTTTACCCTATTCCCGTTTTCTATGGGGGTAACCTCAGGCGGAGTGATACACGCCCTGAGGCGACCCGGGGTCGGATAGCGTGCTAGCTCAGGTCATGCTCCTCAGTAAGTTTCTGGTCGCGACGTGATTACCATCTCGCCGCTCTCTCTCTTACCCTGTGCGACCCTCTTGTGTCCCCCGACCCTTTGTGGCTACCACGCGTTTCCCACGTGTCCATATCCTTATCCTTTCCTCTGTGTCTCTTGGTGTCTTAGTGTTGCGTTATGGAGCATCCCCGCTGTTGTCCTGGGCCTGTGGCCGGGAAGTCTTGTGGGACTTTCCTTTCCAAGCCCGAGGTTGATCCCCACTCACTGTGTTCGTCGTGTAGGGGCAAGGTGTGCTCCCCTACCACCACGTGTTCGGAGTACGAGTCCTGGAATGAGATTCAGTGGGTCCTCTACGGCACGAAGAAGAAGTCGCCCAAGAAAGCCAACATGCTTCTTCGTTGGTGTCACCAGCTGCCTCGTCGGAATGGGGCTCCCTTCCATCTTCCCCTACCCAGAGTAGGGGACGAGATAAGTCCGTTGCGGGGAGGTGGCCCATTGCCCTTCCCCAGGAGTCTGAATTGGCGGGGGGTTATTCAGGCATGTGAGGGTCCTAAGGGAGGTGCAGGAGTGTGTTCGGGAGACGAGGTCCTGGTGCCTACAGGGCCCGTCTCTACGGAAGATCCTATGTGGGGGAAGTCGGGTGCTACCTCTTCCCCAGCGTCATGGGTTTGTGTTTCAGGTGCTTCAGCTGCCGGGGGAGACGCCGAGAAAGAAGGCTCGTCAAATTCGGACCCCGCCGCTTGGGATCCCCTTAGGACGCCCTTCAGGTCACCCTTTAGACTAGAGGAGGAGTTCGATCAATGGTTCGGGCGTAAGAAGGTTCCTCGGTCTCCCCCAGCGCCCTTGTCAACGCTCCCGCCCGTCTTTCTTCAGCCCGCGACACCAGAGATTCGACGTGGAGTCCCCCCTGCTGAGTTGGACGTCTCAGGCGATTCGGCGGATTCCCTCTCCTCCTCCTCGTCATCCTCGGACTCATCATCGTCGGAGGACGAAGTCCACGAAGAGGAAGCGGGAGAGGTCCCGGAAGAAGAAGTTGTTCCGCTCCCATTCCAGACAAAGCAAGGAGTCCAGGCCCTCCAAGAAGAAAGCTAAACGGAGTAGATCGAAGGAGTGGGTAAACATCACGGTACTCCGGAGCGAGCTGCTTAAGGTTACCACAGCTGCGGCCGCTTCTGGTTGGCTCCCTAAGGCCTCATCTCCACCGTCTCGCCCTCCTTCTCCTCCTACAGACCTGAGTCCCGTCAGGGGAGGTCGAACCAAGCCCTCCCGTGACGTACCTAAGTCCACGAAGGCCTCTGCTACATCAACCCTACGGAGGGAGGCCCTTCACCAGATGGAAGGCGTGGCGCCAGCCGCGGGCACTTTTGGGGGACTTCAATAAGCACCAAGGGCGTCTGGCGGTCCAAAATAATCCCACTGACACGAGAAACCCCGCAGAGCAGGGTAATCCCATAATGGATACCTTCGCCTCTGCGGGTCCGCCCGTCCAACGTTACCCCCCACCCCCCACCCACCGTCACGGAAGATAGTCGTACGGGGGGACTGGTGACAGAGGGCCTGGTAGAAGGAGGAGAGTGCTCTTCGGATGACATCTCCTATCGGAAAGTATTGGCCCTCATAAGGCGGCACCATCGGCTAGATGAGCCCAAGCCCTCGGCGGAACAGACCTGGCTCTCCGGACTCAGTAGGCATGTGGAGAATCCTATGCTGCAGAAGCCTTCCTTAGCTCTCCCTCTAGCTCCTGACGTCAAGCTTGGGATGGAGCACATCGATAAGTACTTGGCCGGCCTGGCAGACGCCCCCTAGGAGCCAGAGTTCCTCGAAACTTCTCCCTAGTCTTAGGACGCAGAAGAGGTTCTACGTACCAAAAGGTCGTCGTGGAGGGCCCCGCGCGGTTGAGTCAGCGATAACCACGTTGAACCAGGGTGCCGCAGAAAATGGCCCCAGTGTGCTTTTCCCCTACGGAGACTTCCCTGATGGAGGACATGGCTCAAGATTTGGTATACGTGTCCTCCTGGTTAGACTGGTGGGCCTGCACTTTAGTGGGTTTTCAGTCATCACATGATCTCTCCCTCCCGGAGAACCAATCCTTATTGAAGGAGTTGATCAGCTCGGGGCAAAGCCCTTGAATTTTTGTCGTATCAATCTCTCTCCCAGGCCACCAATTGGGTTCTGCGGAAGAGGGATACAGTCCTCAGCAAGCTAGTGAGGAAACTGCCCGACCGAGAAGCGAGGAAGTTGAGGAATACCTCTGTGTGAGACGAGTCGATCTTCCCCCTCAAGTTAGTGAAGAGACAATGGAGAGGGTGAGGAATATGAAGGACGTGGGAGAGCCAAGAGATGACCAGCGCACAGGAGACCCTCTGTGGACGTCCCTCATTCATCCCGTGCATCTCCTACCCAGCCTAGAAGAGAGGCTCCTTCGGCCTCTTGGCTCCAAGCAACGCAGCCTCCCCGTAGGGGTAACACGACCCCTCAGTCGGCCTATAGACCGTCCTTCAGCAACTCAAGGAGAGGTCGGTCCGGCCGCTCCTCCAGAAGGAGATAGGAAGAGAGGCCCCCTACTCCTACAGGAGCCTCAAGTAGGGGGATGCCTCAGACACTCTTGGCAAGCATGGCGGGATTACGGTGCGGATCCCTGGACAGTGACAGTCCTGAGGGAGGGTTACAGACTACCCTTCCTAGCAGAACCTCCCCCACTCATTCCGGCCCTACAGGCCGAGTGGTTGATACCCAAGGACCCCTTGAAATGGGCGGCGTTGCAAGAACAGGTGTCGTCCATGATCACCAAAGGAGCGTTGGAACTGGTCGAGGATCCCGGCCTGGGGTTCTACAGCAGGCTCTTCCTGGTGGAGAAGGCAACAGGGGGGTGGAGGCCAGTCATAGACCTGTCGGCCCTCAACAAGTTTGGGGCAAAAGCCGACTTCAAGATGGACACTATGAGGACAGTGTTGGCCGCCTTGAGGTAAGGGGACTTCATGATGTCCCTGGATCTCAAGGACGCTTACTTTCAAATCCCCGTTCAACCCTCCAGCAGGAAGTTCCTCAGGATAAAGTGGGATACCCAAGTCTTGCAATTCAAGACCCTTTGCTTTGGCCTGTCAACAGCCCCTCAAGTGTTTACAAGAGTTTTCATGATGGTCTCCGTATGGGCACATGAGCAGGGCATTCGCCTGATCCGATACCTGGACGATTGGTTGCTTCTTTCAGCCTCAAGGGAAGAACTGAGGGAGCAAGGTGTGAAGTTGCTCCGTCTCTGCAAAGAATTGGGTATCACAGTCAACTTAGAAAAATCCCAGTTGATTCCCATCACTAGGATGACCTACTTGGTGAGAGCCTTCCCCTCGTTGGAGAGGTTGTAAAACCTGGAGCGAGTTCTACAACCCTTCCTGACAGACCAACCCAGGAGGGCCAAGGATTGGCAGAAGTTGCTAGGCCACCTAGTGTCATTAAAGAAGTTAGTACCATAGGGGAGACTCAAACTCCGGGCGGTTCAATGGAACCTGAAGGAACACTGGACCCAAGGAAGAAATCCCCACAAGGTGGTTCCGGTTTTCCCAGAAGCGAAGGTATTTCTACAGTGGTGGAACGACGGAACGAACACCGAGAAGGGGATGCCCTTCGCACCCGACCCTCCGGAGATGCTGTTGTTCACGGACGCATCGAAGGAAGGTTGGGGGCTCACCAAGTCGACAAAAGGAAAATGGTCCCGCGAGGAAGCAATGCGACACACAAACATTCTGGAGATGATGGCCGTGCTGAGGGCGTGTCAAGAATTCGTTCACCTTCTCCAGAGAAACACTGTGGCGTTAATGTGCGTCAACGCCATGGTTGTAGCCTACGTAAAGAAGCAATGGGGTCTAAAGTCAAAGGAGCTATGCGCTCTATCGACGGAACTACTGAAATGGGCTGCAAAGGAAGGGATCAAAATCACAGCAAGTTTCATCCCAGGAAAGAAGAGCGTGCTGGCAGACGGCCTCAGCAGAGTAGGCCAGGTGATAGGGTCAGAATGGACTCTAAACCCGGGAGTAGCTCGAGCAGTCATCCTGAAGTGGGGCTCTCCGGTAGTAGACCTTTTCGCCACACGTCTGAACGCCCAGCTCCCCATGTTCTGTTCTCCAGTCCCAGATCCGTCAGCGGCGTTCGAGGACGCCTTCCAACATCCTTGGGACGACCTCGATGTGTACGCCTTCCCTCCCTACGGGATGATCAGGCAAGTTCTCAACAGACTGAGAACAACGGCCAACCTACAGATGACTTTGGTAGCGCCTTGGTGGCCGGAGAGGGAGTGGTTTGCAGACCTAAAAGAACTAGCTCTTCCTCCTTGGCCGCTCCCAGACAGGCCAAGGCATAAGAAATTTTCACGAAAACCCTCGATCCCTCCGCCTACACGCGTGGAGGTTATCAAGCGGCTCCTGAAGAAAGATGGATACTCATTGAGGACCGTGGCGAGGATGTCAGGTTACCTAAGGCGTTCCTCAATCGCAGTTTACCAGGCAAAATGGGCAGTCTTCTCAAAATGGTGCACTTCCCGGGATATCAAGCCCTTGAGGGCTTCAATTCATGACATGCGGACTTCCTGGTGTACCTCAGAGACGATGTGGGCACTTCCATTCCAGCCATAAAAGGGGTACGTGCAGCATTAGGTCAGGTCTTCCTCCTAAAAGGCATTGACTTAGGAGCCTCCCGACACATCTCGATGCTCATCAGGAGTTTTGAGCAGTCATGTCCCCCCCAGGAGGTGAGGGTACCGCAGTGGGACCTAGCTAGAGTACTCAAAGCCCTGTCAGAACCGCCCTTCGAGCCCCTCAAGGACATCCTGGATAAGGAACTCGCCCTCAAAACAGTCTTCCTCTTGGCCCTGGCTTCGGCAAAGAGAGTTAGTGAGTTACACGGACTATCGTACGAAGTCTCACACTCATAGGGGTGGCGAGAGGCTTCATTAAAGTTCGTCCCTAGTTTTGTGGCCAAAACACAGAACCCGGCTTGTTTGGATCCTTGATTCGAGGGTTTTTCGGTGCCAGCGATCCCTCGGTCAGACAACCCAAAGGACTTGCTCTTATGCCCTGTTAGAACAGTAAGGAAATACCTGGAAAGGACATCCAAGCTCCGTCCTGAGATCAAGAGTTTATTCGTCTCGACAGGACGTGTGAAGAAACCAGTCTCCAAGAATTCAATCTCCCTCTGGCTATGCCAAGTGATCAAGACGGCTTATGACGTCTCAGGAACCCCTCTCTCAGGCAAACCAAGGCCTCATGATATTAGGGGTCTTAGCACCTCCCTAGCCTTTGAAAAGAACATGGCCGTGGGCCAAATCCTGAAGGCGGGCACTTGGTCCAGACAGTCCACAATCACAGAGCACTACCTGGGGCCTGGAGATTGGTATTCGACATCTTTGCCCTGAATTATTTTGTGTACGTATTACATTTGAGATGGAGACGGTGAACACCATACGGACAGCGGTTACATGCTTTCTCTTGGTCGGAGAAATGCATACTTCCAAATACCAGTTCATTGGTCATCAAGGAAATTGCTCTGCTTCATCCTTGGAAGGAATGTTTAGCCTTCTGAGGACCTCTACGTCTATATTTTTCCGGTGTGTTGTGTGTTCAGAAGAGTAGTTGTGGAATGATCTTCTTAATCGGGTAGTTGAATCAGTAGAACTTCAAAAGTGTAAAGTTGCAGCAAATGTTTTTATGTTGAACAGGCTGACATGAGTCTTTATATAGTTTATGCATGACATATCTTTTTTGATGTTACTGTTTGTAGAATAATTTATTGTTAATATGTTCTTATCATTTATTTATTTCCTTATTTCCTTTCCTCACTGGGCTATTTTTCCATGTCGGAACCTTTGGACTTATAGCATCTTCCTTTTCCAACTAGGGTTGTAGCTTGGCTAGTAATAATAATAATAGTCCTGACTACTCTAAACCTCAGGGTGACCCTGGTGGCTCCCATATGACCACCAGCAGAATGGTACACAGACCTTGTGGGTCTCCTGAAAGAGGTTCTGAGAGAATTACCCAAATAGACTAACTGGCTTTTACAGTTACACTTGCACACCACAATGCGGTATCGTCCCTGTCTTTTCACGGGTGTAGATTATTCAGCATGTCCTCCGAGTGAAAGGCTTTTTGCAAGGTGCTGCAACTGAGAGGTCTGGATACCTCCGAAAATTCTTTGCTGTAGTCTACCATGCAAGATGGGCCATCTTCTGCGGCTTGTGTCCTAGAAGGAGTACTTTGCCGGTCAGTCTCTATAGAAGGAATAGCAGAATTTTTTTTCTACCTGCGCAGAGAGAAATCGGTTTGTCTCGGCAGTGAAAGGCTATTGCTGGGCCTTGAACCAAGTCTTAAGGCTAAGGGACTGGATCTGTCCTTTTCATGGGAGCAATCAATGCTCATGCAGTCATGCCCTGCAAGAGAACTCAAACTACCAAGATGGAATAATGCCAGAGCTCTTAGCTCCCAGAGGAAGGATCCTACTGAGGAGAGTTTTCCTGCATGTCTTTGCTTCAGTAAATCCCTCCATTACTGTACAGTATAGGTTCCTCAATGACCAACGAAGGAAACCTAGCCCAGAAATATTACCGCAATAGGGGAATTGGAGTCAGCACTCTTCAGGTCTAAATGCCCCAATATCCCAGGGATTTTTACCAAACTTTCAAATTAACTTCCTGCCAAATCCAACCTGCAATTTCTTGGCAAGGTCGAAATGGCAACTTGGTGTGCGGACGGGGCGGGGCTTCCTCGCCACCCGCCAGTAACCACAGACATCGTCAACAGCCAAATTTCCCACTCTGCTGAAATTATACTCCTATTAAAGGAATCAAGTTTGAATATTTAGGGATAATACAATTTTTTAAATTTGATTTTATTAATACTGTACCTTCAGATACTGTTGCATAATAATTATTCTTGAATTTGCAACGTTGACATGGAGCTCATCACTAAAGTCATTACAAAAAGAGGGGAAAATTCTTATTGCAAGTCAAATATAAATCCAGTAATGTTCAGATATACAGGGTTGTATCTTTGTAATTCATCTTTGCAGTATTGTTTTTAACCTTTTAAGTATATTAAATGAGAGCATTCTTTCATTATGAATTAGAGAAATTGTTGTTGATGTGTATTGTACCAAGTACTGTGCTGAATGCCTTTTTCTCTTTCTTACAGTAGCTACATTTACATTGTTTTACATAAGTTTTGTATTCATAGTATACATTATATAATAGGGGAACTTTAGAAGGTAATGTATACGCATGCAAATACTTCACAAAAAGAATTCTTCACCCATTAGAAAAGAAATTTATCAACTGTTTGTGCATATGGTTAAAGTCTCTTTTCAAGAGAAGAAAGGGCATTACCGAGACGTTAAAAATATCTTTGATGATACACTATCCGTCAAACAGTTGTTGCGTCATTGTTTTTCAATCATTTGCTTAAAAAATAAGTATAGTGCAATATTTTATGTTTCGTGCAATACAAATTTTCAGGATTTCAAATTTTTTCAGATGATCAAAGTGTTATCAGCTCAGTTACCGTGGGTTCAACGTGCTCATTGCGTTCCGTGGCCAGCGAAGCCCTTAATACTGTTTGTATTAATGAACATGGAATTGCTGCAAATGAAGATGGTATGTACTTAAATACTGATTGTTTACACGGCTGTCTCATTAGAGTTTTTGCATTAATTTTATTCATCTGGAGGCGATTTTAACGTTTCAGATGCTGTCTCAATGGAGTTTTTGCATTCATTTTATTCATCTGGAGGCGATTTTAACGTTTCAGATGCTGTCTCAATGGAGTTTTTGCATTCATTTTATTCGTCTGGAGGCGATTTTAACGTTTCAGATGCTATCTCAATAGAGTTTTTGTATTAATTTCATTCATGTGGAGGAAATTTCAACGTTTCTAATGCTGTCATAAGTGTTTTTGCATTCATTTTATTCATCTGGAGGCAATTTTAACTTTTAAGATGCTGTCTCAATAAGAGTTTTTGCATTAATTTTATTCATCTAAAAGTGATTTTAACGTTTTAGATGCTGTCTCAATAAAGTTTTTGCATATATTGATTTATGTAGAATCGATTTTGATGTTTAGGATACTTTACACAGATTGTTAACCTTGATAATAGCATAAGTTAGTCACTGGCCACCCCTGATGTTTCTTTTTTCTTCTTTTCAGGTTCATTGTTGTATGCTGAAGCACCAGCACTTACACCTTTGCCGTCCCTAAGTCCTAGTCTATTTTCACACGTTCCACCATCGGTAAATTTTTGTCAGTACAATGAGAAAACGGCTGAACTTCCTTTGGCTATTTCGAGACTTCAGAAATGGAGATTTACCAATATAACTCCTCTTATTGTTAGAAAAACTATATCAAATTCTGGCTTCAAAATTACAAAAAGTGAGTATGCTGTATTTATTGTAGCCGTTATCAGCTTTCTTGTTTATAGACGTCTCAAAGTTCTCATTTTTTTGTATGTTAATTAACGTCGTCTTTTAACAGAAACGATGCAGTGGTGCGGAACCTGGGGGAAGCACATGAAGAGTCCGTGCTTCAAGGGCGTCAGGGAATTTCAGAAAGTGAACCACTTCCCTGGAACTTTCCAGATCGGTCGTAAAGACAAACTATGGAAGAATTTTTTGAGGTTGCAGGCTAAATTTGGAAAAGAGGAGTAAGTTTTCTTTTTTACGTTATGAGCATCAAACGTTCATTGCAATGTAATTTTCATGAATGTAGTGTGGCAGTATATTGCTAAATATTTTTACTCAGTATTTGAGTGTATGGCTTACAATCTAGTTTCATTGGGAACTAAAGAGGATATTAATTGTTTGGCAATACATTACAGTTTTTCTTTGGGTAGCCTAGTCTACAGTCTTAAGATGGGGTAGTGAAACAAGTTTGGTTGTTTGTTATTGTTACTGTAGTTTAATTTGGAAGTAGCAATTACCTGTAGATTTTGTAGCTTTGTAATTAACGATAGTGATTTTATGCCAGTTATATCACTGAAATTTATTTCCAGGTTTGGCTTCATTCCGAAGACTTTCGTATTGCCGGGTGATGTCAAAGCTCTGAAAGCAGCTTTTGATAAAGAGGGAGTAAAAAAGAAGTGGATTGTCAAACCCCCAGCATCTGCAAGAGGAACTGGAATTCAGGTTTGTAAAGTTACTGTTACCGTGATGATTGGAGAAGTTCTTTCTCAAACGAGGACATGAGCTGGTCTCATGTGGGCAGAACCTGACATATATGCTTAGGTTTGATAGGAAAGCAGAACTGGATTGATAAGGTATTAGTTCAAGAAACCATACTAGGCTTTACACACATTGCTTACAGGACGACATTGATAAGGAAATGCTAGTATATAAATACAGGGTATTAACTTAAAAAGTAGAATTCATCATTAAGATGAAATAAACACTAAAGTAGAATTATGAACTTGAAGATAAGGATATTTTTAACCCTTTTACCCCCTAAGGATGTACTGGCACGTTTCACAAAAGCCATCCCTTTTCCCCCATGGACGTACCGGTACGTCCTTGCAAAGAAATGCTATAAAAATTTTTTTATCATATTTTTGATAATTTTTTGAAAAAATTCAGGCATTTTCCAAGAGAATGAGACCAACATGACCTATCTATGACAAAAATTAAGGCTGTTAGAGCAATTTAAAAAAAATATACTGCAAAATGTGCTTGGAAAGAAATAACCCATTGGGGGTTAAGGGTTGGAAATTTCCAAAGAGCCTGGGGGTAAAAGGGTTAATAAATTGTTGCATATGGCCGAGATTCAAGTTGGCAGTATGTTGGAAAGATTGTACTAAAATTTTGAAAGTAAAGTTTAATGAGAAGAAGACTACTTTAGAGGCTGATTATTTGATAGAGGTTTTTAGGCACAGTGAGAAGAGAAAAGCAATAAGGCAAGTGGTAGGAAGGACCAGGAAATCGTAGGTGTAGAAGACAAGATAAATACATTGATATAAATACCTCATAAATCAAACCAATGTTCTCTATTCTTGGGTAGTGCCATAGCCTCTGTACCATAGTCTTCCATTGTGTTCGGGTTGAGCTCTCTTGCTTGAGGTTACACTCGGGCATGTTATTTTATCTCATTTCTCTTCCTCTTATTTTTATATATAGATTCATTTTAATGCTACTATCATTACTTCTCTTAAAGTTTATTATTTTCCTATTTCCTTTCCTCACTGGGCTATTTTCCCCTGGTGGAGCTCTCGGGCTTATAGCATTCTGCTTTTCAACTATGGTTGTAGCTTAGCTAGCTATAATAATGATAAAGGAAAACTACATTGAAATCTGAATACTGTACAGGGGAAAATTAATAGTTGATTGATGCTATATAATGCTAGATTGGCAGTTTATATATTTCTTTATTTTATTTTTAGGTTGTCCATAAATGGTCACAAGTGCCTACAGAATCATCGTTAGTGGTTCAGAGATACATAAGCCGCCCTTACCTCATCAACGATACTAAGTTTGACATGCGTATATATGTCCTCGTCACGTCCTTCCATCCACTACGTATTTATCTTTATCAAGATGGACTTGTGAGATTTGCATCAGGTAAGATTGGTCAAGTTGTATGTTATCGGAATAATGATCATTTATATTTTAATACGGTTGTAACAGATTGGTGTCGTGTGCATACTGAAAATGTTAAATCCAAAAAATTTTAAGAAACCACCTTGGCTTTTAATTTATATTCTAAATCATTGGGGTTTGTCATGCACAGTAGTTCAAAATATTGTTTAGTCAGTAGTGAATTATAAGAAAATCCTAAAATTTTGCAATATTTTATTTTTCATCATTATTCATGAAATTTCATTATGATTAAAATTGCTTTTTCATGTTGGCACAATATATTTGATAAAGTGGGACAATTGACTTTTAATAATAAAATTTGCAATACAGTAGTTTAATTTTTCATCATTATTCATTAAATTTTATAATGATTAAAATTGCTTTTACATGTTGGTAAAATATATTTGATAAAGAGAGACAATCGACTTTTAATTATAGTTATATAAAGGTCTACAATAATTTAGTGTGAAAACCCAAATAAAACTTGAGCAAGTGTGTTTTCGCATAAACTGGTTGGTGTTCGATTGATGCTACTTGTTAAATTTTACAATTTTGTCTTACCATCATATTCCATTATGAAGTGGTTTTTTATTATGCTGATTTTGTTACAGTTCAATACAACAATGCATCCACGAGCTTGAGTGATCGGTACATGCACCTAACAAATTACAGCGTCAATAAGTCGTCATCGTCGTACACCCACAATGTTGATGCTGGACAGTGCCAGGGACATAAATGGACCGTCAAATCACTCTGGGGTTATTTAAAGGTATGAAACGTTGCGTTGGAGATGCCATTCAGTTGCTTATCAAGAGTTTTTGATTTTGCAGCAGTTTATTGTTTGGAAAATCTAGATGCTCCGAATTTTACTGCGATGAATTTTTCTTCTGGATTGTAAGTTTAAAAATGCCATGAATGTAAATCTGTGTCCATATTTATATGAAAATATTTGAGCTGTAACTTTTATTACAAATGAAATTTTTTTCTGGATTATAAGATTTTAAATGCAAAGAATGTCCAAATCTCTGTTCATATTTATAAGAAATATTAGAGCTGTAACTTTTATTTCAAATGCTCTTTTTTTTGGGGTTGTAAGTTTTCAAATGCAAACAATGTAAATCTCTGTTCATATATGAAAATATTTGATCTGTCACTTAAATATGTTCAATTTTGAAAAATTGTTATTACTTTTATTTTTTCCGCTGTTCCAGGCAAAGGGCGTGGATACATCTGCCTTGTGGAGTCGCATTGCTGATTTAGCTATAAAGACCATAATAAGTGGAGAACATGATATCATCATAAGGACAAGGAAGAACGTCCGCTCCAGGTAGACTTTCCTTTGGGAATGGTTCAGCATTAATTACATTGCCATAAACTTGAGTCTTAGTTGTAATTTGTTGTTTATTACTATGCTTTTGGCATTATTTATATAGTCTAGTAATTTTAGAAGTTATATTGATCCTTTGTGCTCACACATGAGAATGATGATGCTTTGAATAATGTAGGGAATATGGTTCTGACTGTGGTAAACTGTAGCATAAGTTCTTGGGATAGTAATGATGTAATGTAATAGACAATTAGGTGATTTCCTTTAAGCTAAAGTGGTTTCATTTAGGTATTATATACGTACTTTCTAAGATAAATGCTATCTTTCACAGGTATTCATGCCATGAACTCTTTGGCTTTGATGTGATTATCGATGAACGTTTAAGGCCTTGGTTGTTGGAAGTGAACATTTCTCCATCGCTTCATTCGGCGTCGCCGTTGGACCATTCTGTCAAAGGCCCGCTTATTGTTGATGTTTTGAACATGGTGTCCTTCCACATTCCAGATAAATTAAGCCAGCAGCAACAGGTACAGTAAAGGTTTTTTTATATTTACAATTAACCAAGTAAGGTAATTGATATTAATTTTATACCATAAATATTCAAACCATGTTTTAATTTACGTTTAATTTCTGTTTGCAGACTAGTTTGTTGACAGAGTTAAATCTTGGGAAAAAGGTGTCTGGACTTTGCTTGGATCGACGACTCTACACGAGACTTCTAACACTAGAAGAACAGGTTGGTTACAGGATGTAACATTGAACTTATTGTTGAAATAATATTCTTTAAAGATTAGTAAATACTTCCCCTTACTGAGATGTATGTAGCAAGTAATTACAATTTGTAAGGGGGTTATTTTTCTAAAATGCTAAATAACTTTTTTCTCATCAGCAAAAGCACATCAAGGTCAACGCTGCTCCTCGAAGTCAGTACCTGACAACGGCCATAGAAAACCTTACTCCCGATGATGTCCGTCATCTGTTGGTATCGGAAGATGAACTGCACAGAGCGGGAAAGTAAGCATGTTACCTGTTTGAATGTTGAGGACACTTTAAGGGGAGGATTTTAAGTACTTCTTGCCTTTTGTTTTGAGTAGTAAACACGTATTTAATCATACTTTACCCTGCAGATAATCAATTGAATAACTTGAAGATGTTAGTTACAAGGTTCTATCTTTCCTTGCAGATTCTCGCGCATCTTCCCAACAGCAGAAACCCATCCATACATGGGCTTTGTTGATAAACCTCGTTATTATAACAGGTTACTAGACGCGTGGGAGGTTGCCTATGGGAGTTGCAGAGAAAAAGGTAAATTGAAGGTCATATTATTATGTTGTACATTGGTTAACTATAATTTGATATAGGATTAATTTTTAATTTTTCAATCAATTTAGTTATAATTTATTTAGTATTAGGGGAAGAATGATATTAACAGTTTAAAATGTAGCTCGTGAATGGTGGAGGAAAGAGACACTAACAATGCCATAGAGACTGATCATACATTGTTATGATTATCAACCAAACCCCATCTCCACCCAAGTTAGGACCAGGGCCAGCCAGTGGGTGCTGATGACTTGGTAGGTAGACCTATACTCCCCCAAAACCATCCTTAGCCCACAAGGATGGTGAGGTTGCAGATAAGTAGGTCTCAAACCTCAGTTCAGGCTGGAAGTTTTCGACCCTTGGAAATGAACAGGGTCAGAATGTTAAAGATGATGAATAATACTCTTCGGGTTTTATCTTGTTTAGGTAATGTTATATGATAGTAATAATGATATGAATTGTTTCACTTTGCAGCATCTGTTTGATATTCACCTTTCGGATTTCTTGTTCCAATAGATATTTATTCTATTGCACTTATAAGAAAATTGGTTAAACTTCAGAATTCCAAACCTAGGACAAATGTTTTTTTTATTTTGGTTGCAGGTTTTATTTTATTGGTTCTTAAACAATATGTATTAATTGGTCTTATTTTTTTTTCATTGTTCATTCCTTTTACCCTGTTTTCCCCACTGATCCCTGCTTCTCCAACTAGGGTTGCAGCTTGGCTTGGAATAATAATAAGCAGCACAAAGTACAAATTAATTGAAAATACACATTGGCACTTGTTTGCACATTAAAATATGCACCATACTCTCAAGTAAGATGTCAGTTTTCTATAGAAGCAAAAGTTATTGTTTTGTAAGGTACCATAAAAGAAAGAACAAAGCTAGAGAGGACTATATCCTTTCATACTGATAACCTAAGCTTTTTTTGTAGGCTTAATCCCTGTAAAGCTAACTTTGCGTGATTATCAAAAAATTAAAAAAAAGATATTTCGTCCCTAAATTTCCCGGGTTCTTGTGCGGTAATGTTATGAGTCAAATATATAGACGTGATTTATTTGTTAATATTATTAATTGCTGAGATACAACCCTAGTTGGGATAGCAGAATGCTATAAGCCCAGTGAGGAAAGGAAACAAGGAAAAATAAAATATTCTAAGAACAGCAACAACACCAAAATAAATATTTCCTATATAAACTATAAAAACTTTAACAAAACAAGAGGAAGAGAAATTAGATAGAACTCTACCCTTACCAAGGGGAAAGTAGCCACTGAATAGTTACAGTGCAGTAGTTAACCCTTTGGGTGAAGAAGAATTGTTTGGTAATCTCAGTGTTGTCAGGTGTATGAGGACAGAGGAGAATCTGTAAAGAATTTGGCAGTGTATGTGTAGGCAAAGGGAAGTGAATTGTAACCAGAGAGAAGGATCCAATGTAGTACTGTCTGATCAGTCAAAAGACCCCATAAAACACTAGCAGTAGTATCTCAACGGGTGGCTGGTGCCCTGCCCAACCTACTACCTTATAATGTGCAAAGGAAAATATAACATTTAATTTTATTTACATTTATGGTTAAGATTACCAGAGGTGAGTGAATTTTTATCAAAGTCTGTAGTGATTGTTCATCCTGATGACTGTATTTTGATTGTAGAAAAAATAAACTAATTATATTTTGTCGATAGAATTTACTGCTCATGATTCATGTCAAATCATCCAAAATATAGAAAACAAAAATTTTCCTCATACAGTAACTGAATTAATATTTTTTCTTTTCCATAGGGTAGTTTAATGTTATCTTTGTTTTCGAGATAATTAAACAGAACTGTCAACAAAACTAAGTTGTTGGCTCATTGTTGAAGATAATACAATGGGGTTTGGGGATAGAAATTATATACAGTATAACATTTATTTTAACAGTACCAGCATTACGTCTTAATTTGTTTGTGTATCACCACAACAGCAAAGCTGTACTAGTCGGAACCACCCATTGTAGGTTGATTTGCTGTGAGCAATCTGACAAAAACGTCCCACCATCACCAATCCACAGTAGCCAGAGTGGTGATGAATATGGCCAAACTGCACACATGTCTGAGGCTTTCGTCCTGAAGTGAATTAAAAATGACTCCATTTGTTGTTTGCTGTTCTGTGTATGTTATTTATCAGTGAAACCTAGATACGAACGTTCTAGTATATGAAAAACTCATTTTATAAAACGACACGAAGCTTTTTTTCGCCTCGTGTTATGAAAAAATACTCAGGATACAAAACTAATTTTCACGGTTAGGTTAGATATATTGAGGGACTCAAATGTATTTGGCTCTACAGTATTTTCTATTTCATTGTACAAAAAAATCATGTAACGAAACCCACCCCAGAACAAGTTAATTTCGTATCCTGAGGTACTACTATACAGTATTTATGTACACACTTATGTTGCGTATGTGTATTAATTTGAATTTATATTTCAGGAATAGAGCGTTTAGAGGCGCTCTGTGCCGAAAAGTTCCACCTAAAAGTGCCTCACTCCTTCAAAATGCCAAAGGTAAGCCGACATTCTCTCGCATTTTCCTTGTGGTTAATACCAATTGTTTAATGTAAAATAATGTATTGCTTAGAATATTAAAGGGTATTATTTGAGTGGTTGTGCTGTACATACATTTAAAGCATTGAGACCCAATATCCCTATTTGTTAGTTAGGTTGAAATGTTAGACGAGTTGCTATTCCGAAATGTAGCATGACAATGTAAAACTAGATCTTTCCATTAGATATTCCGAAACTTTAATTTCTTCCAGATTTGGTTAATATAGTTGATGTTGTGCATTGAATTTTTGCAAGCGAGTTAAAAATTGTGGATGAGACATGTAAATTAAGATTCCTGTAAAAGATATTCTATTGTGAAGGATTGCCATTTACTCAAGAATGGTTCACTTAAGTGTTGTGGGTTAATATGAATGATTTATTTTTTCCACTTCAATTGGTCTAAAAATTTCCTCGCAATTGGTAGCACTGTATCTATAAGATATTTTTGTCCTTGCATCCAAAAATTTGATATGTTGTCCCAAGTATAATGAGTTGTTTGACACGGTTGTCAGGTTAAATTACTTATAACATTAATCTTACATATCCTCAGTTAGGGATTTGTCTGCCTTCAGTACTGTACGCTGTGTTTTGGATATTTTAACAATTATTTTTTTTATTCTGTAGTTGTAGTCATTGTTAAAAGGATTTACATTATTTTAGTGAGAAAGTTTACCATGTTTATCTGTCAACATGCCCAGGGATTGAAGATAATTTGAAGGATTCTAAAAGGAGTTTTGGTATGAGACTTTACTCTTGATTGAATAGTTCGGTTGAAGGGACTAGTTTTCTTGAATTTCACAATCATACTTAGTCTATGAATTATAGTTGTTTAAATTGTGACGTAAATGATTAGTTACTGCTGTTCTTCCCTTATTTACTGAAGCTAATTTGTAAGTCTTATTTGCAATTTTTTATAAAAACCTGTTCATATGTGACGGTTAGACATCTACCACAGATTTTGAATGGCAATTCACAGTAACTACTAATCTTTTTATTGTGTGTGATTTGTTACACAGTAACTTATAAGTTTTTTTTAGGAGTAGGTAACTTAAATAATTTTCGTTACTTTAAACAATGCGCACGACAGAAATTAACTTAAAATGTGAGCAGCTTGCTTCGTTGGTAAGTAGAGACGTACACTAGTCATGCACTTGATGTTCTTTCTACAATGTTATTAAGTGCTGTATATCTCTAATCATTTCAAGGTTAATTTTTGCTGGTTCAATAGTGTCAGGGAGAGAGAATATGAGGGTGTCATATGTTGATCCAAGGAATAGTTGATGAGTTTGGCCTGTAAATTGTAACACTTTGTTTATGTTCTCATTGATTTTTAACGTTGGCTGGCCTACAGAATTAGTTTTAGTTGCACATCCTGGAACGATAGAAATTCAGTTGCTCTCTTTTTCTATAACCTTCATAACTTTAACCCTTTTACCCCCAAAGGATTTACTGGTACGTTTCACAAAACTCATCCTTTTACCCCCATGGACATACCAGTACATCCTTGCAAAAAACTGCTATTTAAATTTTTTTTTGCATATTTTTGATAATTTTTTGAGAAACTTCAGGCATTTTCCAAGAGAATTAGACCAATCTGACCTCTCTATGACGAAAATTAAGGCTGTTAGAGCAATTTAAAAAAAGATATACTGCAAAATGTGCTTGAAAAAAAATAACCCCTGTGGGTTAAGGGTTGTAAATTTCCAAATAGCCTGGGGGTAAAAGGGTTAATATGTGGGATTTTTTTAAACTATAAATAGAGAATAGAATGCTGTTTAAACTTGATACAAAATCCATTGGCTCTGGCTGTTTGTGCCATTGCCTGATGGTAGTATTCTTTATCACCGTAATTTGCAGGTATAAAAACTACTGTAATTTAACGTTTCCTTAGATGATAGTAGTTAATGATGATTGTAAAGTACATATTAAGTTGAGGGTCGCTTTTAGTCAGTAGCGCATACTTGTTCTCTGCCATGAAAGCACTTGGTGATTCACCTTAACCTATTTTTGAAAAAAGTCTGAATTTGTTTATAGTTTTTTCTCCCTCTTTTTGGAAAGTAATATATTTGAGAATGTCAAAGAATTATCTGAAAATTTAGGGACCATAAGTTTTTATATTTTATGTAATTCAGCAGGTAAAGTATGCATGTTTTTTATTAGATATTATTAAAACAATCGGGACTTGGTAGTTCGTGCTATAGATATACGATGTCTTTAAAATATTTTTCATATAAACTAGATCTTGCATATTTCTACTAAAGCACTATTTACAAGGAATTCTCATTGATACCTACAGTACTTGAAACTACTGTATTTCATAGATAGTGGTTTATATTTTGTTCTTGTTTTATATTAGTCTTAATATTTTTCATTGCTCAATTGGAGATTTTGATTTCAGAATCTCAACTTTATTAACCTGATTGTGTAATGGCATGGTTTCTCATTGCTTAAATATCTGGTGTATAATTGATATTTATGATAGTTATCCATTTTAGTTTATCCATTTTCTTTATTATGAGAGCTTTATATTGCGTTTGTGGCGGTGAAATGTCCATGTTTGGATAAGATTTTTGAGTATATGGTGTATTGTAGGTAGTATATGGTTTATATCAGATATTAGAGAATAGGGAAATTTTCTGGATTAACTAATATGTAATACGTCACACAAGCTTTATTTTATTAGAAGTTTTAGATGCTTACTAAATACATTGGCAATTGTCATTACTTACATAAAGAAACAGGGTAATCAGTGTAAACTCTTAGAGTTAACACTTTCATTCTCATTGTTTTTGCGATAATTATGAAATACCTTGAATGTTACTTGGACTTGGGAGCGAATGTGGTTTATGCATTTCATTGTATTTGAACTTTATTAGTTTCTTCCTTGTGTATTTTTCTTTTGTTCAGTTACTATTTCTAGATTCAGATCTTAAAAGTATTGTTACTATTATTAGCTAAGGTACAATCCAAAAGCATGATGCTATAAGCCCAAGGGCTCCAACAGGGAAAATAGCCCAGTGAGGAAAGAAAATAAGGAAGTAACTAAATTA
This sequence comes from Palaemon carinicauda, assembly GCF_036898095.1. Taxonomy (NCBI): domain Eukaryota; kingdom Metazoa; phylum Arthropoda; class Malacostraca; order Decapoda; family Palaemonidae; genus Palaemon; species Palaemon carinicauda. The sequence continues at coordinate 188,110,766 of NC_090728.1, read as the reverse complement.
GGACTAATGAATATAAAATATCTTAAGATCGGTAACAAAATAAAATAGATCTGTCATATATAAATTATGAACAAAGACGCGTTTGAACTTATGAAGTTCTTAGCCTGAGAATGGCCTCTCCATTATGGCAATATTCATCCCAGGAGCTCTAAATTTGGTGGCCGTGGCTATTGTCAGGAATTTCTATTTCTATTAAAATGGTCATCAGCTCCATGGTGTTTTATCATCATCTCCTAAACCTATTGACGCAAAGGGCTCACAAAGCTATTTTTCAATCACATGATATGTTCTTTGTCAGCCTGTTGACAAAATATCATTACAACATATTTTTAGAATACAGGTTGCCTGTTGAATCTAGTTGGTGCGGAATGGCTTCCCTGGCTGCAGTTTCTCGGGTACAATCCAGTTTGATTTTGCTGCTGAGACTTCCTAACCTTTGGTTTACAAAGGCAATGGCTCTGGAAATGCTTAGTATCATCAGATGCTGGACTGTTTACCCCAACCCCTCTGGAGATTTTTGGTCTATTAAAATGTAGGAGGAAAGTTGGCAAAGTTTTATTGCTTGCAAGAAATAGGATATTCTATAATGTTATGCCTCTATTTAGATGATTTGAAACTACTGTTTGTGATGAAAAGTTGTCCCTATCCACGAGCAAAAATTACAGGTCTGCTTTTCATTCTGTGTTAATTGTCCATGGTTTTAACTCTGGACTGCTAGTCATATTGCTGACCATCATCATTTGCATCAGACATGGCTGGTATCTAGCTTTGGCAATTCTGAGCTTAACTAGACCTCCTTTAGAACCCCTTATTTCCTTTTTAAGTAGATTTTGTGAGGAGTTTTGTCAAAAGAACCTACAGTACTTTTAGTTGTTCACTGATGCCAGACATTGGTTATATCAGTAGGTCTCGTGTCTTGGATTTCATAGTGCGTACTATTAATGATCACCTAATTTTCTATCTCCAAGCTGTTTATTAATGAGACAGACCTCCTTGGCCTTACTGCTCCACTTTTTCATTACCCAGGTAATTGGAAATTTTTAGTTATTCCTTTCATATACGCTTAAAGTTGAACCTCTTGTTTTCATTGTTCTTTGAATATAATCTGGAACTTGCTGTCATTGTCCAGAAACATTGCATCTGGCCTCAACATATCTCCATAACAGTGGGATCTTCCAATTTCTTGCTCATTTATCGATAAAGTCATATTATTCTTGAGTAAATGCCTCCATGCCTCAAGCTACCAGTGAATCTTGGGTTACAGTTATTTTGATCAAACTAACAGTACAAACTAGGGTCAGGGTGACTAGTCTGTATTGTCACACTTGTACAATCTTTAATTTGCATACTTGGCCATTGATTTAGGTCTTATCTTCTCTACCCTGCATCTTCTTACTTGATGTATGGCCTTTCATTTTACTTCCCTCCTAAATAGTTATTCAGGCTAATTAGGATTAGTGGGACTGAAGTGTTCAAATAATAATCAAATGTCTTGCAACTCAAAACAGGTTTTTCAATACAGTCCCATTTATCATGGTACCATACTTGTTTATTTGCACTAAAATGTCCAATTGTGGTGCAGATCTGGGCCAATAACTTAAGCTAGTCTTAGGTACAGTTATCCCAAAATCATCCCCTAATAAGATGTCAGTGCTATTATGTTCAGAATCATTACAAATAAAGTGTGTACTGTATGAAAAACCAATTTCAAAATTATACAGTAATAAGGCCTCTTAAGGGGGTAGTGCTATCAGATCACTTAATGCATGACCAAAAGGTCTTAGTAGTGTCCCTTTGGCCCTACTGCATCTAATTTTTATCTATATTACCTTTCCTGCTTTCTGTCCAACTTCTTTACTTCCCAGTGCAACTGTGATATTTTTCCATCGCTCACCTTGATGCATGACGACCACTCCCCACTCATTTTTGTAAATAAAATTGTCAAGCATAGCTCTGTATTGCACACTGGAACCTAATCTGAATAGATAGGTGACCATAGGCAAAAACATTTCTGTCATTCAACCGGTGGCGACATAAGCACACGGAAAACTAAATCCTACATCAAAATATGCGGACAATAGAAACAACCATGCTTATGAGAAAAATTCTTTAAACTAGAAACGATACCTTTTGCAATTTTCCCTTGCCTCATCCCAGTTTGAGTGGTTATCTCTCTACACCCAACCCACAACTGCTCTCACAATATTCTCATTTTAGCCTCTCACAACATGTGTACATTGTACACGAGTACATTTGGTAGAAACTTGAAGGTTGAAAAGTTATCTGGAAGTTCTACTTTGTGTTCCTTGGGAAGCTAATTATATTCAGTACTGAATGTTCTTTGAATCATCCTTAGAACACCCCCAGCTTCTTTCTTACCTGTCACTTTTGATTAGTTTCTCTTGTCTTTTTCTGCTTTTGTACACTTTCCTCTCTCTTTCTGGGTTTTGACAGTCATATGTGATCATATCGTCTAAGCCAGTCCTACATATTTGAAAATAATTGAAGTTTGTTAATGTCTCTTATTCTATTGTAAAACAATGATAATCACCGTTGTGCTTCCTGTACTAAATTGAAACTAGTTGTTAGATGAATGTCAGTAGTTTGAGCAAAAAAAGTAGATGATCTTAGGAATTTATGGGCATTGTTTTAATTAATGTTTATTCGCTTCTGAATTGGTTTGAAATGCAGGTATAAGGTCATTTCAGCAAGATTACTTTTCAATAAATTATTAGTGTGGCGAGTATCCTAGGCCCCAGTACTCGGCGTTTTGACCCAAATTCATGAATCCAATCCAATCATATAATATATGGTCAGTCTCTAGGGCATTGTCCTTCTTGTTAGGGCAATGTCACTGTTCCTTGCCTCTGCCATTCATGAGCGACCTTTAAACCCTTTTACCCCCAATGGACGTACTGGTGCGTTTCGCAAAACTCATCCCTTTACCCCCATGGACGTACTGGTACGTCCTTGTAAAAAAAATGTTTTTTACAATTTTTTGCATATTTTTGATAACTTTATGAGAAACTTTAGGCATTTTCCAAAATAATGAGACCAACCTGACCACTCTGACAAAAATTAAGACTGTTAGAGCAATTTAAAAAAAAATATATTGCAAAATGTGCTTGAAAAAAATAAACGCCCGGGTGTTAAGGGCTGGAAAGTTCCAAATAGCGTGGGGGGTAAAAGGGTTAAGAAACCTTTTGACAGAATTTCTGATCCTCTTTTGTAAAGTGATATTTTCAGTTAACCAGTTACAGTTAAGCAGTTACAGTTAAGCCTTGGAGGTTTAATTTGTCCCAGAAGACTGTTTGTATACCAAAGGGTTTGAAAAAAATAATAAACGTAATGGGTAGATGAAATGAATGAAAAATTAACCTATCGAAAGCAGCCTTGACGGTGGCATAAGGTGAAGAAAGCATACCTATGATCTCAATTACTATTTTTACCTTTGTTTATCTGTTGGCTTTTCTTTTTTTGCTTTTCATCATTACTACCCGTATTTTCCTTGTGTTTATAATAGCAAATAAACAAAACTAATTAGCAAAAACAATAACATTTTTTTTTGAGTGAGCTCTAAGAGATGGTTACCCTTAGGTGTAGTGTACAGTACTGTAGCTGTAAATTGAACGTTATTATACCTCTGGTGATACACGTTTTGACTTGCTCTACCTCCAGCAAGTCGCAATATTTGCATGATCTATTAAAAAAAATCATCTGCTGACGAGTCAAAAAATCTTGAGATGGAAACTGTTCTACTTCCAGAGGTTCCAATGTAATATTTATGAAAGAATTTTAAAATTTCGGTTACAAGGCTCGGTGATTATAGAAGAAAGGTTTTTTCATGTTTGCTGTGTTGAAGATTCTCTTTGAGTAAAACTTATTCTTAATACAAATTCCCATTCAGTGTCTATAAATGTATGCACACCTTCATGATTTATTGTGATCCAAAGCCAGAACCGATAAACACCGCTTACATACCTCGTTAATTTTGAGGGACGAAGACATTACGAAGCTGTTAGAAAAGTTCTATATCCTCATTTCAAGTGATGCATTAATTGGTACAATGTACAGTCAACCATTCTCCATTAGATATACCATAGTCATAGGGTATAGTATTGCTTTTTTTAAAGTTGCCTGTTAATAGACTGGAATATTTCACTAGAAGAAGATTTGTGGTCTTTGTAATTATATTTCACAGGATTACAAGGGATTTGCAATAATGTGCAATTGTATCAGAATTCATAAAGACGAGTAATCTCGTGTATATTATGATTATGCCTAGCATGTGTACATTTTAATAGTTTGAAAATGAAAGACTATTTAAGTTATTTCTCTAGTTCAATTATTATCTGGGTCAGACTAACATTTCCTGTGCTCTTTAGTAAGAAAGTGTGCTATTATCTTGAGATCTTTGAAAGTGCAATTGGTAATGGGTTATGTATTTTAATGTATATACATTCAACTAATGCATTAGAAGTTTAAATAATTTCTGTAATTAAAAGAAGGGAACTAAGTGAGAGGGAATTGATAAAAAGGATTGGATTCTTTACACTAGTGCTGCGGAGGGCACAACTGACCTCCAGGTTGTTGTTTCAGGTTACTCTGACAAGCAGCAACAAGGTCGCCTCCAGGTAGGTGTAGAATCTTTCCTTGCAGAAAAAGAACTTTGTGATGTAAATTGAGGAGCCAGGGTTTACATTGGTGGTACCCCAGCAGCAGTAGGTACAACACACAAGCAGAAACCATAATGCATGCAATGCCCATTCATTTGTGAGCTTAAACGTGTTTGTAATTTTTTTTCTTATTTAAATGGGAAAGAACAGATTGCATCGCACTCGAAGTAATGGTCACTGATGTGTTGTTTGGGAGAGGTGGTGGATGTACGTAATGGTTGAACATGTAGGCACATGACTATTGGTTGTCACACGTTTTTGTTCAAAGTATATTGATTTGAGAAATAAAAGTCATCTCTTGATTATTGGAGTAAGGGAGCACAGTGTATTGCAGATAGTTTTTCATCATAGTGAGTGAAACGTGGGGTACTCGACGCTACCTACAAGTTTTCCCGTGTTTACTTTGTTAGGTTTACGTTAGAGCAGGAATATTTTATATCATAAGTATCAGTTATTTTTTTTTTAATATAAAGGTTTTTGTTTGTGCATAATTTTATTATTTTGAATTAGAATAAATGGAGAGAGAACAAAGTTTTCTTTTATGAAAAATATAAACATCGATAAAGAAAGAGATTGCTCTGTGTAAATATAGGTTGATTTAATTTAATAGGGAAAGATAGAAAGGGGAAAAAATAGCCAGTCAAAAGGCTAAGGACCGCAAAATGAGTAAAAGGAAAGTTTCATCAAGTATAGCAAAAAAGAAGTCTGTGAAACCACTGAAAGAAGACTACAGAAGTTTATGGGGTACCATCGAGGGAGGGTTCATGAGGAAAGAAACATGAGGGTGGAATCAGGATATGGCAGGGCAGTTAAAAGTAAGAAAGCCTGAAGAAGCTAAGGCTAAGGACAGATAGAGATGTAAATGGGAAAGAGGGAAAAAGCTTAAAGGCAGATAGCAAGGGCACAAAGAAATCTTTGGAGGATTGGAATCAGCATCACAAAACGGCAGAGGGGAAAGAATAATCTGAAGAGCAGTGTCTAAGAAGACTTCATAATATATATATACAGTATATAAGCATAATATGCTGAATAAAATGTTGAAAGAGAGATATTAAAACAGAAGTTGACAAAACACTTGACTGATTGAGGCTATTTTTAGAAGCGGCTGAATTAAGAGAATGAACTGAAAGACGCTGGCAGATTAAAGGCATTTATGGAAAAGCCTCAGAACCATCTACAGTAACTTTTAACTTGATAAAGGTAGATGATCTGTCATCCATAAGCTTATTTAGATCCAAGTACTGCATGTGTAAATATGGCATAGGAAGACAGAAATATAGAAGTGGGGAATTGTATTAGTGATCAAACACTAATGGAAAAAAAGATAAACTTTTTTGAGATTACAAATAAAAAAGGTGTTCTTTAACATGTTAGAAAAGTTGCACAGAAAAGGCTGAAAAGAAGTCATAATCCAGTAGGCCACTAAGCCAGGCAGATATAAAGATGGTGTTTGTAATGTTGTAGCTGAAAGAAAAGTATAATTATACTCAAAGATGAAAGAACTGTTCCACATGAAATTGATATTGCTATTCATAATTACGAGGCATGAAAAGTGTCCAAGTATTAATAGCAGAAACTGAGGAACTGGCAGTGGAAAAGTTTAAGAGTAAAAATGGAGAGAAACTGAAAATTGATGTCGGAAAAATCATACGTGGTGATTGGAACACCGTGCCATGTATCAAATTTATAGATGTTTAAAATGTAAAACTAGCAAAAAGTGAATAAAGAAGAATCAAGAATCCTGTTGTAATTGATAAGACAAGTCTTTGAACGGTTACAATACTTCTGTTACTGGACTGTGAAGCACAATTTGAGAGAAGAGTAAGAGAGTTGCAGCAGTATGTAGGAAATGAAGAGATAGTCAGACAGCTGATATGAGTAGACGGTATAAATTTACAATAGATACAGTTCATAAGGCCTGTTTTGTATGCAGGAGAAACATGAGCATCAACAAGAAAATTTTAATAGCCTTTATGTGTTACCTATAGAATTTCTAAGATTCATGGCTGGAGTATGGTGGGAAGACCATATCAAAAATAAGGAATTTGTCAAGAGCCATGGTTTGTCCAAAAGTTGGAGGAAATGCTGAGAATTCAAAAGATTAAGGTTGTTCAAACATGCAATGAAAAAGGATGACATGTTAGTAGGACAAACTGCAATTATGGCAATGGCATGACAAAGACTTATAAAAGGTGGAGGAAAACCTATCCCTGGTGAGAATTCAGGAATACTACTGAGTACAGGATAGAAGAGAATTCTTTTTTCACATCCAACTTAACGTTGACATTTATACTTTAGAGATAATTTGGTAAAGTAATAGATTCACACCCTAAAACCTTGAAAATAAGCCGTGGCTTATTTTAAGTATTTTTTAAGAAAGGGGGGCCGCCCTTATTTTCAAATCGGGACTTATTATCCAAACAAAAAACCGGTTAGCAACGAGAGCATTGTCTCGGCTTATTATCAAAACAATAAGTTGTAATCGATCGATTGTGAACTACTTGTTTGTTCTAAAAATAGGATATCAAAATAAACATCTGTAAGAGGCAAATGAATAGTGTTCAAGTGTCTATAATTCTGGACACCCATTTTTAAAGCAGTGAGCTTAAATTAAGAGTGGGGCAGCTCTAGTACAGCCATGTATTTTAGTGTTATGCGTAGTGTTCAAGCTTTAACCGAGTGTTGAAATTTTCATCATGCCTAAGGATATTTTTTAAAGGATTTTTAAAGTAGATATAGAACGTTGGTAAATTTTTATGGTTTTATCAAAGTTTTAGACATTTAATTTTGAATCTAATCATAAATGTCATGGAATTTTTATTTTAAAAATAAAATAAAATAATAGTATTTAATATCTTGCATGTAGAAAAAAAGAAACTAGTTTAAAATCTTTCCTAAAGCCATTGTCATGACTGGCTTATCTTTAAAGGGCTTATTTTCGAGTAATTTTCAATGCAAGAAAAAGGTTGCTTATTATTAAAACCGGCTTATTAAATCCTGTTAATTTTCAAGGTTTTAGGGTATTTGCAAATATAGGTTATATAACTTTTCCATATTTTTAAATGAGAGTTTTCCTGGTTGTAATTAAAACAAGGAAAGTGGATTAGGTAAAATATAGATAAAACCTGTTTAATCTGTGATTTAGAGGATTTATGAGAATGGTCTCCTGAATTATGGTCCCGTGGTAGCAAAACTTTTTGTAAGTGGCATATGAATCTATTATTTTTTAGGTTTAGATTGAAAACATAGATACTATGATGTTAAAGTTGAAAATTTAACTTCATATTTTAATGCTGTGCTCCTGAAGTCAACCTTGGTGTTGCAGTATTCATATGTAGATTCTTTACCTTCTCTAGCTTTATTCATTATAATGTCTGTAAGGTTTTCTATGTTTGATTTGCAGGATATATTTATTTTTTCACTTCGCAAATGCTAACTTTATTTTGCCTTCATATAATAGTGGTTACTTGAACCCTTTCCTCAAGTGTCTTTACTAAAACATTTCAGCTACGAGAGATATGAAGGGAGCTAAAGTTAACCCCATTATTTAAAAAAGAAAAAAAACTAAATGAAAGTCTAGTAAAGCTAGTATACGTTTTAAGATAAAGATTGTAAAAGTTTTCTGTTTACCATCTATAAAAATAAAATTTTGTTACGTTCAAACATTTGTGCCTAGGATCCCACTTAAGGTACCACAACCAGTGGTAGTAACAATCAGTTTAAGACTTGTACGTACTCATTGATATTCCACTTTTGTATGTAAGAATACCATACTTTAGTATTGCAGTTGAATTTCAGTAACTGTATTCTGTTTACCTTGTTAATGAGAAATATTTTTTAATTTGAAAGTTATAAATCGAATTTTACTCTGTGTATAGCTGAATTTCCCTTTAAACCCAAAGCCCAAGCATTTCTGAAAACAAATTTTATAATAGTGTTCTAATTGTGTAGAGTTGATATTTCTACTCTGAAAATTGAGGGTAAGAAAGTTAATTTTAATTTGAAAACTAAAGTCTTACCTTGTTTTCTTAAACTAGATATTGTTGTATCAAAGAGAGTAGAGATTAGTAGTTTGGTTACTTTTTAATAATGAGAATATAGTACTTAAAGACTGTGCAATTGAACAGACATTGCAGAAACTTTGAAACAAAATAAACTTTTGTGAAAGACTAGCTCTATAAGTAGATAAACCTAAAAGTCATCACTATGTATAGTAAGCACTTTAGTTGAGTGCCAGGTTAGACTGGATTAGGTAGTTGTGCTTTTGTGTGGGTTTTTTCCATGTGCTTCATTTGAATTAAGGTATAAAAATAAAGAATACTCTTGGTCAATCTATAAGTTTAGGTCTGTTTTGTAAAAACTTAGATTAGACACTACATTTCCAATCTAGACTCATTGGATGCCTTCAACTTGATTGACAGAATCTTCCTGTACACTATTCATACTCCTAAGGTAATTTTCTTTATTATTGAATAGAAAAGTTATATTGATGAAGGTAATGGAAGTTGAAATTTGGATCTGCTTCTGGAACTAACTTCTGTAAAGTAGATTGTTACATAATTAAGGATTATCCTTTCTGTACTTTGCAGATGTTTGCACAATTAAATATCAATCATCTTGGTAACGATATAATCTAATCAATCACTTTTATAAATCGTCACGGTATGTCCTTATTTGATTCACTGCTGAAAACCAATTTATATTTGGTGCCATATATCTGAAAGTGATGTGTTTAGATTTCAGGTTTTTTTTTTTTCAATTATGTACAATAAGTGTATAGTACGTTAGTTAGTATTTAATTACCAAATTGGAAATTTGGATGGAGATATCCCTAACTGGTGAAATTTTAATTAATTGGGGATTTTCAAAGCATTGTATGGAACTTTACAGGATTATGTGACACCACCTCGTATTTGGAAATACTGAATTCGAAGTTAACATATCGTTTCACCCAGAAAGCCAAACGGACATGAGTATAAGAAGGCCCAGTGGTTTCACTGTGCAGTGTTCTATTGGAAAGTTGTCAGGTGATTTTACGTTAGTCAAAACTCCACTTAGATACAAGATTCAGTAGCATTTGCTTCTTCTCTTGCTAAAAATTGGTCATAAACAGCTACAGTTTATAACTTCTTGAAGGCAGAGATAATTTTTTTCATTGATTATAATTCGCTCTGTTAGACATTAGTAAGGTAATTGGTGGAACAGTTAGTTTACCTGTGAGAAATCCTTCATTGTATTACTGAGGTAAAGGAAACTTTGCTTTATTTATTATTAGGATCATGCTGTACTTTCTGAGTTTCTTACGGCCTCACACTTAGTGCTTGCATCAAAGGTTAGAAATTCATAATAACTATATTTCTTTATTAATAGATGTTAATAGCAGTAAGAAGAAAGGGTGTTTCAGTTTTAGCTTCTTACTGAAAATCCTAAAGCTTGATAAATGACAACTGCAAACCTTGACGTAGTATGCAGTCATGCAGCGTTAATCGTTTTTATCTTTTCCATCTTAAGTACAGTGAACATTATTATGTGGTTGAAGTACAGTGAACATTACTATGTGGTTGAAGTACAGTGAACTATATGTTTTTTTTTAGCTGTTTTATGAGGAGAATATTTGGTTTTATGGAGAATTGAGTTTTCAAATTAAGCATTGTGTACAGATGGGCACATCAAACAGGTATACTAACCAGTGCCGCCAACTCGCCTGTGACATTATCAGTACATTCAATATTGCGGATCCCAAACCATCAGTCTGTTTTCCAGTAAATTTGTGACAGTAACCAATGGGCTGAAAAGTCTGTATTCCCTTGGGGGTTAGTGCCATCAGCACAATTAACACGTGTACTGGAGGCATTACTTTTTTATATTTTATTTATCCTCTGTTCTCACTTCTGTTCCTCCATCTTGCTGTCTAACCTCTTCTAACCAGTACTTTGTGTAACTGCAAGGTTTTCCCCTTGTTACACTTAGGCTTGTATTGGTCTCCAGGCCTCATCAGCAAGCTATGTAGTCCAAATGCCTAAATCCACTCTCTTGGCAATTCCCACCTTGAGCAAACCTAGTGGCATACCTGATTTTGCTTTTTAAGGCCTTATTTGATGGGAGTAGCAAGGGAGAGACTTAGTCGACAGGCAAAGTGTTGAGGGATTTAGGGCCTTTGTTCTTACAGCCTTCTAGATTTGAGTTTTTGGCCTCTTGGTCACTATTCTCCTGTTAGTCAGTACTTAGAGCTCGTTCCATTTTGTTTTTTGATTATGCATTTGTTTTCGTGTATCAAGAGCTAAGAAGAAATGAGGACCGTATTTGTCGCCTTTTATGTCAGCCATCTGATGAACCAGTGACATTTCCTAATCGAATGAAGTTATGTGTTTGAAGACACCTATGATGCAAGGACACTACAAGCTATAACCATTTGATCTTGCTGCTAAACATAGCAAAGTTCAAGGATGGGAGGATATGAAGAGCACAATACAGGCTAAAGACTGCTATGAATTAATGAGGACCAAGACTGTCACTGATTTGGATGACATTCAGAACAGTTTTGGCAGTTTTCTTATGAATGTTGTGCTTCAGATTGAGGGATAAAGAATACCCGCATCATGGTGGAGAATATAGAAAGATAGGTAGACTACTGCTATGTAAAATGTTTCAATAGTAGAGAGAATAAAGATTTGTAATACATAATTCGAGCCTGTATTGCTCTTATGCTAGGCACTGATAGAGTAAATTGTATGTGTAACAGTTAGTTTGAAAAACAATTGTCGAAAGGAGCTTTGAAAATAAAAAGGGGTAGTTGGAGACCTAAGCCTGAAGTGAATTCTTGTTGAAATGGTCATTGGACAGAAGAGAGAGAGAATAATTTCATGTCTTCAGTTGTGTTGAGGAAAAGAAATTTTATTAATAATGATGAGATGAAGGACTATGAGAATTGTGGTTTGTATCTCTTATCAATCTTAGAGAAGTTCTTCAGGCTTCTGTTCCATACTACATAATTCCATCCAAACTCAGTCAGCATCCTTGGGTGTCATGGCTTTCTATGGTTTCTCTCCATGGAAAATTAGTGCAAGCTGCTAAAATGCCCTTATTGTAAAACCAGCTCTGCAATTACTTCTGGACTTCCATGGAACACAGATAGCCCCCTATCCTTAAAAGTTTGACTGTCGTTAAGATTATATAGAATCAAATTGTTTTATTGCATTCTTATGACTTCCTACGGATTTGTTAGCAATCACCGTGCATTTACTTCAAGGGAACTGTTTTTAGACGGGGACAGTATTCTTGCTAGGAGTGCGAAAGCCTCATTGTTACTCTTGGAAAGGTATTTCCAATAAATGCCGACCATTGCACAAAAGGAATTCTTAGAAAAGGACTTATTTTCCTCTTCTTTCATTTGCAAACTAACCCTTTGATTAATCAAAAGGCACTGCACTGATGAATTGGGCTGTGTTCTAGTAAAAATTATTTACTGTACTTATACTGATGAAATGTGCCGTGTTCACCGAATTAAAAATTATTTACTGTACCTACTCGTATACTCCTATAAATAGAAATTATTTTATATTGTTTAGAGGGAGATTTTTCAGTTATCCTGAGGTTAAGACTATCACTGATAATGGTGTTTACTGTACTTCATGACCTACTGTATAATATCACATTTGTGTTTTTGCATGTATAGTAGTTTAGTTTTTTTTCTTCCCCAAGTTAAATTTCCATGAGTGATAGAAATTGTTAGGTCTTATATTCTTGCACATAATCTACACTTGTTACACTGTTTAGTGGTTTGGTAAATATATCATGATGCGACATGTCATTACTGGCGAGAATTTTTCCCATTTTAATTGTAAGCTTAATTTGTTTGTTTTTCTTACGAGTAACATTTTACGAACATCTTTTGTCTTACCAAAATGTTTTAGTGGTTAAAACTTCTAACAGCGAAGGGGTGTTTCATGTCTGTGATATTTTCCCAACTTATATATGTGAATATTTCTATGGTGTTCATGACTGTTTCTCATCCTTAAATGTTTGCAATATTTAGTGTTCATGCTACAAGCATTCATAAGGCTTGTAATGTTTTGTTGATTTTCAAAATCCTATGTAAAGTTATGGTCGTGTCCTTTTATTTATTGTCGAGCGATGTTTGTCCAATTTAACGCATAGAAATCCGTGACGGGGATTTCTAAGGAAATGAAAGAGGTGAAGCACGACAAAATAAGGACACTGTTGTGCTGTTGAAGATGCTTTTATGGTTTTTTGTGGGGTAGGGGTTTTTAGTAAAGATGTCTCAATAACCCTAAGAATTTTAGTCGAGTTTAAATTTATGTAGAAGTACCCAGGTCTAGTGTATTCCAGTGCACATATATGTAAAAGCTGTTGAAAGGATTATTTTGTACTTTTAACTTCTTAATGTTTATTTTCTTTTGTATTATAACATTTACTTTTATTTTGAGGTTTTAATGTTTAGGGACATGAATTTGAAGCAAGGAAAAAGAAACTCATATTAGTCAAATTTATATCCTAAAAGGTACAATTACTTCATTTAAGGGAAACTACTTATCATAGATTTCTCCCTTTCAGACTGCCACACTCCCCCCTACTGGGGAAGTTCGTTCCACAACCACAATTCTCGCCCCAGCTCCCCCTAAAATCCCAATCCCAACCGTTGTTGAGGGGAAAGAAGAAATCTCTGTCTCGTCCAAGGCTGAGGGATGCCAAGATAAAAGTGAATCCCTTGAAACCAGCGTCGGTGTCTAAGTTCTTGATGGTAAGAGGTATAGCCTCAGGATTAGAGAACATAGAAGAAGCCGAGAATGAAGACAATGTGGACATGGAGGGCGAGGAAGTTGTTACTGTGGAAAGAGAGCCTATGCAAAATATTGGACAAAACTGCAACAATCAAGATACCATGATGGATGGTCCAGGTGATGAAAGACAAGAGATAGACTCTGGTGAGCAGCAGAGATATTCCAATATAAGTGAAAATATGAAATTAAGCAGTGAAGAGGAAGTAATCGAAACAAATTTCTCAGACAAATTTGACAAAAACAGTGAAATGGAAGTTGAATTTGGCCTTCATAAATCTAAAATTTGTGAGATGAAATCAACTTGCGATGGAAGTGGACATGAAGGAGGACAGATGGATGAAGCTTTAGTAAAAGAATTGACAATGAGTAGCGATAATATCGACAGTAAAATTAAGGAGGGTATTGGACATATTGACAAATTAACAATATCTGATGAAATGTAATTTATGTATAAAAGGAAAATTTATACGTGTATCATAATTGTATATTTTACAGTCGGGTATAGATTTAAAATACTACAGGATTTGGAAAAATAGTAATCTTTAATATTTTGTCCAAAGAAAACCGATGTTGCAGTTTGTCGTTTTCACTGTTGACTAGACATGGGATAATTTTGTATCTTCAAATAGTGAAGGTAATTTAGAAATAAAACCCCTTTGGTATTAAAGTACAAGATTAAAAAGAAAAGGAATTTAGGAGATTCCATGCAGTTGACTGAACTAAACCAGTGCTTGATGCTAGGAAGAACGCAATTCCAGTTTCGTGTACTATGGTGTTCCAAGAATGTTTTGATCGAGTGGTGTTTAGCCTCTGGTTTGGAGTACGAAACACCTTAGGGTCGATGCCTTGCCTTGGATCCAGTTTTTTATCTAATTTCGGATGTTAAAATATTTCAACCCAAGTATTATTTTAATGAGTTTAAGATGTATGATACTTCTAAGGTAGGTTGCATTGTAATAAAGAAGCTGTACGGTCCTATATTGCGTATTTATTGTTCAATATAATGTAATATATGGGGACAAAAGCTAAATATTTATTTAATGCATATGGTATTGTGTACTTTTCTTTTATGATTGGCTTAATGTGGCTGTATTAAGGAATTTTTGACAAAATTTACAGGAATTTTAAGTTTCACAATTCTAAAATTAATAAGGCTTTAGCTGTACTGTTGATTGGTATATGGAAGAAAATTATAATAAACCTTCCCCCTTTATTTTTACTTTGTGTGCTCTATTTTTTATTCAGTTACTAGTACCTGTGATTGGTTTAATGCCTTTTACAAGTATTAGTTGAGTATTTTGTCAGTATAATTTAAAGAGACTATGTCAAATTGGTTCAACAACTTTTTATTTTTTAACTGCTGGTACTTGTTAGAATTTTGAATTTACAATGGGGTATTGGATAGTAACTAGTTAAGTACCAGAAGTCTACTGGAGTCAGTTTTTGAATAAAGTGAAAGCAACTACAGAATAAAATTTGAAAGATGTATTTATCATTTGGTTTGCCTACCATAATATAAGAAATGGAATAACCGGTAATTCGAAAAAGTCTTATGATCTTCTAGAGTCATCATTATCAGGTTGGTGAAGTGTGTTTGCAGGTTGAATTTGGACTCTCTATAAATCTCTGTTCAGAGATTGATCAACTCTTTATGTATTTTGAGCCTGAATTAAAAGCGACATTTTCTAGTCAATTGCTTTGGTTAACAAGCTGTAAGTTGCGAGTCAGATCACATTTTTCCTTTTGCCATTGTTTTCAATGCATTTATCACCTTGATTTTGTTTGGCTATTATTCTGCATTAATCAACTAAAGTTCTTAGAGGTTATAAATGCATCTTGTATTCTTTTTCATATGACTTACTGCTACAAAATATTTCAAGGGCTGTTCTAGATATTGCTTGCCAAGAACATGATTGTTTCTATATTTTGTTGGCATTAATGACCTTTGATGTCACAATGCCAGGAAGTTTCCAATCAATTCAACCAATCTGGGTATGGAGGAGAAAAGCTGGTAATTTTAAAAGATATGAAACTGACTTTGATTTTTAGCATGAGCTTTTGAATTGTATGAAGTACTGTACATCATTTTAAGTCCAGTTTCTTTAGGTTCTTGATTGATGTATACTACATAATTTGTAACTTCCTCCGGGACTATGCTTTCTTTGATCTTGAATCATCTTTTTCATTTCTTCAAAGCAGCTCAAATGAATGAATGCTTTAAAACTTTGACGCAGCGAAAACAGCTCGACTTATACTATGTTGAAGTCAAAAGTACAATCTAATTGAAGTTATCATTAATCAGACATTTGATTTTTTTATGGAGTTTTCGTTATGTCTGTAGCTCAAATTTACATAATTCTAATCGGAACATACTCTTCACTGAATAGATTATTTTCTTTTACAGAATAAGATTCTTGATAAATGAGTTATGCAAGAGAAATGCAGCATAGTGAGGAAGATGGTAGAAAGGAAAGTTTGAAGATGCCATGTTTGTGCAATGGACAGTGTCACAAGAGAGAGAAAGAACTGGAAGTCATGAATGTAGTTGGTAGTGGAACCACTGGCTTGAATATTGAAGGAGACCCTGAGGAAATGGAGGATCGTCTAGTATTTACTGTATTACCCTCAGGCCTAGTCAATTGTGAATCCTGTATTGCAATTGGCAGTAAGAAAATATGTATCGTGGTCATGGAAAAAAATTTAAAGAAAACAAGCAAGGTGACAAGTGGCTATCGCCTATTTTCTTACTTATGCCCTTAGTCCAATCTCGGTTTTTCATGAATATAATTTCCATGTGACCTTAGTACATGCATTGAATGGAAAATTGTAATTTCAACAAAGATTTACTTTGTAATCCAAGTAAAGGATATCTTGAAAGTTAGCTGCTGTATTGTACTCAACAAATATTGAAACTAATTACAAGGATGACTAACTGAACTAACTCAAAAGGAAAATTAATTGCCAGGATCAAGACTTCTCCCTTTTGTCATGTTCAGGGATTGTGATGGACTTAAGTTGCTGGATATCCTACCATAGCAAAGGATTTCTTGAAGTACCCGAGTATGGTGGCATGGCAGCAAGATCTTTCCATCAAACAGTTTCTTCAGCAGGGTCGGGGAGTGTGTGAATGGTTTTAGCTTAGGGTCATGGATTGAAGGGTTCTTTGTCTTCACCACAAACTCTAGCACAGACTCTATACCTTTAATTGGCCAACCTGATAGTCAATCTTGCATGCTTTGATAAAACCATTGCTGCAAGAGAGACTATCTTCAAAGTGATATACATATCAATCGGAAGACCGAACAATCCAATGAATAAGAGAAAATTCAACAAGCATAGAATCAAATAGCAGTATCCCATGTATAGGTGCAGTTGAAGACGACACTGGCTTGATTTAACACTGGTAATAGCAGGCTACCGACGCTAGAACCCGTGTCCCCCATAAGGTAGGGGTAATCTTCAATGAACCAACAGTGGCAATTGGGGCAGTTGATCCTTAGCAAGTCATTACGCAACAGTTTTGTTTTAAAGTTAAATGTACTATAATTATTTTCAACTTCAGTTCGTGCATTTAAAAAAAATTGTTCAATATGGTTTTACATAAACTTGCAAAATATTACATTGTAAAGTAATTTTTATCTTCACATAAGAGTATGATTTAACTCTTTGAGTACTTTGTGACTACCTACTTCAATCTCTCCAAATTTTCTACTCAAATACAAACTCTATCCTTTCACAGGAGACTAAGCCTTACAAACTCTATCCTTTCACAGGAGACTAAGCCTTACAAACTCTATCCTTTCACAGGAGACTTCGCCTTAAAAGGGAGTTAGTTCCTATAATCAAACAGGCTGGTTTACTAACCCAGGATATGTCCAGGAGCAAAACTATTACACCTTATCGATTTTTCAATAATCTGACTAAAGATTTTGCCATTGCTAGGCTCGGTCCAACTTATGTCGTCTGAATTTATGATAATTATGAGAAATGAAGGAAAAGGGACTCCATCATGAGGCTTTCCTGCATCTAATGTCCGGTACAGGACATGAAAAAACTGCTGCACCCTAGGGTAGGAGAAAAGCTAGTCCTTCCTTACCTCCTAAGAAACAGTTTGCAACTGCTATCGTGGACAAGATGCTTCTTGAGGGATCTAAGCTTGTAACATTAATTATACCGACCACAACCAAGGATGAGGTATCCAGAAAAGGGTCCTCTAGTGTACTAGGACCAATGTCGTCAACAGTTGATTACAGCAACTGGCAACCCAGGTAAATGGCCAATGTGTCCACATTATTCCCATGGGGTGATGGGAGGTGCCCCTAACATTGCAGACGGGTTTGAACTGAAGAGCAACAAAGTTTTCCTGCAACCGAGAGTCCATTGATAGCTAATGGCAATCCAGAAGAGCAAGAAGCCTTTATACCATATAAAAGTAAAGAGTAGAAACTGCCCTTGGCAATTGAGTGGTTCTTGGAACAAGACATAAACTGCCTTGGTATCTGACAAGTGGTCTATTAGAACTGAGTGTTGAATCACTGTTGGAAACTTTGTAATGCTAGTGCATTCCCAGTATGGCTTTCTGATGTGGACCACATCCCTGAGGCACTTTGATTTCTCACGTGTGCTGCCCATCCCATCCCTAGTTTCATGTGTGTGAAAAGTGGGATTGTCAGCTGTAGCTCCCGTGACTAGGTTCTAGTCATTCAGCCAAGTCCAGATTGTCCGGTTATTCTAAAACCGGCAGGTAGGGAAATGCCTGCTGGTGACTTTTAATGCTTCAGACCCAGCTGGTGGCAGCACCAATGCAGAATGAGCTCAACAATGAAAGATGTCCCATTGAACATTGCCACTGTCAAGACAGTCTTTTGTCATGCAAGAATAGCTGGCTGTGCTCTGTCCCAGAGTCTGCTGAAAGATTAAAACGAGATTGTTCCAACACGGAGTACTTACCTCGAACTACTTTCTTAGGAGTATCTGGGTCCGTCTTGGCCCGGGCCCATGGCCGGTAAATCTTGTGGTGCCTTTCTCTCCAAGCCGGAGGTCGACCCCCCACACCGTGTTCTTCGTCTAGGGGCAGTGTGTGTTCCCCTACAGCCACGTGTCCGGAGTGCGAGTCTTGGAAGGAGATCCAGTGGGTTCTCTACAGAACGAAGAAAAAGAAAGCAGTCAAGAGATCGCCTAAGAAGACTAGCATCTCTTCGCCCAAACAACCTATGGATGACTTTGGTAGCGCCCTGGTGGCCGGAGAGAGAATGGTTTGCAGACCTAAAGGAACTGGCGCGCCTCCCACCTTGGCCCCTTCCAGACAGGCCAGACCTCCTCCGTCAACCACACTTCCAAAGGTTTCACGAAAACCCTCGGTCCCTCCGCCTACACGCGTGGAGGTTATCGGGCGCCTCCTGAAGTGGGAAGGATACTCGTCGAAGACCGCAGCAAGGATGTCAGGGTACCCAAGAGAGTCCTCGGTCGCGGTATACCAAGCGAAGTGAGCCACCTTTACTAAATGGTGCGCCTCACAGAACATCAGGCCGTTGGAGGCCTCCATTCATGAGATAGCAGACTTCCTGGTCTATCTGAGAGACGACGTGGGTACGTCGATTCCAGCCATCAAGGGAGTCCGAGCGGCGTTGGACCAAGTCTTCCTCCTGAAAGGCATTGATCTAAGAGCTTCCAGGTACAGTAAATCTCGATGCTCATCGGCAGTTTCGAACAGTCGTGTTCCCCCTAGGCCTCTAGGGTGCCCCAGTGGGATTTGGCTAGAGTTCTTAAAGTCCTGTCAGAGCCACCCTTCGAACCCCTCAAAGATATTCTGGACAAGGAGCTCACCCTCAAGATAGTCTTCCTGTTAGCCCTTGCGTCGGCGAAGAGAGTGAGCGAGCTCCATGGGTTGTCATACGAGGTCTCGCACTCGAAAGGTTGGCGGGAAGCAACTTTCAGATTCTTACCTAATTTTGTAGCCAAGACTCAGAACCCAGCTTACTGGGACCCTAGGTTCGAGGGGTTCTCAGTGGCAGCGATCCTGCGTTCGGACAACCCAAGGGACTTATTACTGTGCCTAGTCAGAGTGGTGCGGAAGTACGTGGAGAGAACGTCTAAGCTTCAACCTGGGATCAAGAGTCTGTTCGCCTCTTCAGGGCTAGTGAAGAAGTCAGTCTCCAAGAATACGGTCCCTTTCTGGTTACGGCAGGTAATTATGAGAGCTTACGACAGCCCTGGAGCCTCCCTTCCGGGAAAGCCAAGATCCCATGATATTAGGGACCTGAGTACTTCGTTGGCCTTCAATAGGAACATGACGGTGGGCCAGATTCTGAAGGCAGGCACTTGGTCCAGACAGTCCATGTTTACGGCTCACTACCTAAAGGACTGTTCTTGGAAATCTTTGGACTGTTTCTCTCTTGGGCCCGTCATTTCTGCGCTCCAGAAGATTTAAGGTTGTAGCCCCGGGAAAGCCGTGGGCGGTATGTCCAAGAGACACAGGTTCCTTCCTTACCTTTCCCCTCCATTACCCTGGATCCCTTCTCCTACCATGAGGAACTACATAAGTTTTTTTTGCGTAGTTTTCCCTAGTTCTCGTTTCCATTTTGGGGTCAGTAGAACCTAGCCTCCTATCTAGGTTCGTTTTCCCTTCTCCAGACTCTCTCGGTCCGGAAGGCCACTCCCACCTCCTAAAGTATAAGTCTCCTAAGAAAGTAGTTCGAGGTAAGTACTCCATGTTGGAACAAATCACAAATTTTAAGTAATTTGTATTTTTCCTAACAGTACTTACCTCGAACCCGCTCTGTGACCCGGGGTCGCCCCATGGCGCGTATTCATCCGCCCAGAGGTACCCACTATAGAAAACTGAGATAGGGGAAACTACACAAAATTCTCGAGTCCCTCGGACCTTCATCTTCCGAGGATAACGAATTTGACGAGGAGGAGGAGAACGATGACGGGGAGGAAAGCGAACCCGCTGAGTCGACTGATACGTCTAAAGTTGCTGTGGGATCTTTGTGCCGGTCCGCTGGCGAAGACTGCTGCAAAAAGACGGGCGGGAGCGTTGACAACGGTGCCGGGGGAGACAGAGGTACTTAATTGGGAGCTAGCCAGGTGTCGAACTCCTCATGGGCGACCTGAAGGGCGTCCTGGGTGGTGCCCAGGCAATGGGATCCAAATTAGACGTCCCTGCTTCTTTCTCGGCGTCTCCCCCGGTCGCTGAAGCACCTGAAACACATACCCATGATGCGGGGGAAGAGGCTGTAGCAGGCTTCCCCCACATCGGATCTTCGGCCGAGACGGGCCCTGCAGGCACCAGGACCTCGTCTCCCGAACACACGCCAAGTGGAAAACCCCATTGAGTTAGCAAAACTGTTCGAGGCAGTAAAGAGCTCTGAACTGGTGTAATAATCCCTGAGAAAGAAGAGGTGGTACTTTTTGTAGGATTAATGGGAGGTTTTCTTTAGATTCATCAAAAGCAGTGTCTTATTTTGCAATGGCAGACTATGATACATCTTCATCTTTAAACAGCTTAGGGAGAGGACGATGATGACGACCTGTCTCCAGACCCCAAGCGCCTCCACAGAGCCGTCTCAGACAAATCCAACCATGTTTATATACTACATAGATTTTTTCCAGGATTTATCAGGATTTGCAAAATCCCACTTCGTGGCATAGCACAGATGGCAACTGCCAATAACCAGTGGTTGATCCAGGAAACTGCTTGGAGGATTTACATGGTAGCAAACCTAATGCCAAGAATGATGTGACCTCATACTGAAGTCTTTTCCACCAGGGTCCAGCTGTCAATGCTGGATTAATGGTTAGAGGAAAGTACTCTGGCGCACAATCTTTGTTATAAAAATAAAAAGGGGGCAGGATCCTTCTCAATCTACTGGAGTTAGTAATTCCAATCTGGATTCCTCACTTCCACTGGCAAAATGGATCGCAGTAGGGTCGACAATCACCTTCCCTATAGAGTATTTCACGCACTGAAGCAAGACCAGCATGGGGCGACATATTACAAAGGTAGAAGGCACGAATGAACACTGATCAGGCTCTCTTCAAAGACTAAACTGCCCCAGATTCTCATTCCCCAAGAGACACTAAGGGTCTCAGCTTCTTAGGAGCACGGTACCTAGTAGCGTGCCATTGCATTGCTCGATTGTCTGTACCCGAGTGAAGAGCCTTTTTGACAATTGTGCTTACTATGACATCTCTGTGCCTGTACAAATGCTGAGAATTCCTGTTCCAATTGTATATTGTGCAAACAAGTTGGAAGTTCTCTATGACTAAGTGCTTGAATGGAACAAGTGATCAGATCCCTGGAGACATGATCCCACAAAGAATGAGCTTGAGGTTCAAATTGTGTGGGGTCCTATCACAATGTGAATGAGTGGAGAAAAATCACAGTATGAACAGCACTGTGGAGGCAGAAGACAAGAAAATGATCAAGAGATGCCAAATCCTCTTCATGGTCAAGGTCAAATGATAGATATTTTCCAAGTTTCTCTCATAAAATGGAAGGTGCCCGATCATGTTGTGAGCTTGTGGGGACAGTGACATCTGTTCCTCTAACAGTTTAGGGCAGTGTCCTTCACTTTGACAAACTTCTTCATGAAGCACTGGTAGCAGGACATGGGGATAGATTTTAGCATTTGCTTCTGTCCCTCCCTCCCTCCCAGAGATTGATTAGTCAATTGTCCTGGAATGGGTTAAAGGCAGTACTGTAGTTCCCATTATTGCAGTGTTCAGCCCTGCAAACTTCCTTATGGTCATGTCAACATCATCGCCTCAAGCCACCAGTGAAGGAATTAAAGAGTAACAGATGCCAATCAACAAGAACATTTATTAAGTGGATAACGGCAGGTTTGAACAGAAAACTGTCTTGTACAATTTATCCGACAACTACTGCGTATCCTTGCATTCTTCCTTGAACACTACAATCTGCCCACCACAGTATTAAATGTAAAAGAAAAAGCAAAAAATTAAAACAGCCAGAGGAAGAGTACTTACAACCTCCTGTTGTTGTTAAATCACCATTTCTAGTGTTGCCAAAAGCCTACTACTATTAAAAGGACATTTTTATTATAGGAACAATAGAACTTTAACTAACCCTTTGAGGGCCAGTTTTTCTCAAGACTAAAATGCAGCTAAATATGGACATTTTCTACTTGTTTTTCAGGCTTTAAAGACCTAGTACCAATTATTTCTGGGAAAGGATTAGGACAACAGGTTTGTTTGAATTTTCATAACTGCATTTACTCAACAATTCACACTTCTCTCAGAGATTCTCCCTTCAAAAAAATTTTAGATGAGGTAGCCCGCAGTGGAGAAAGTCATGCTCCAGGGAGGTAGGTAGCTGCAAGAACTTTATATTGCACCTTGCAAAATACATTATACTCCCAGATCAAGTGGAGGTGGTTTTGCATACATTCAATACACCAATCAATTGGTTTGATTAATTTTTGCAAAATGTTGCAGTTTTCAGAGAAAAATTAACTAGTCAGTTTTTATCAATTAACATTAACAATGAAAAGTTATGTACAATTACGTGGATATTAAAACCAAGCTGTTCAAAATAAAATTTTAATGGAAAATTCTAATAAAGAATATTAGCCTTACAACTAAGGGAATAAAATATTTATGTGAAGCCTTAACTCTGAAGAACCTGCCCTTCCGCACAACTTATGAGCCCCTGGAAAAAAAGAAAAAAATAATCATTAACGACCTAATAAATCTAATCTGACATAGTTCATGTACTTCATTTCCAGATACTTTTCTTTTCTGCCATTTAATCAATTTAAACTTCTATTCCCAAAGACATTAAACAAAAAACCGATTCATTATACATTATACTGTACTGTATGGTGGTAAATTCTAATCGGAACCATTATGTATTGATTAATGACCCCCCCCCCCCCCAAAAAAAAAGGCTGTATGTACCTATATCTAAAGGACTGCATTATCAGCCTCAATACTAAACTACGTACATATCATTGTCTGAAAAGAGATTTGATAAATTTATCATTCAAAAGTTAAAATTCACTATTTGGTTAATTGTATAGCAATATTTACTCTAGTAATTTGGTAGTTGTAGAACACAATCTCAACATTAAAAAAAATTTCATACAAAAGGATATATACCAGAATAATCATTAGGTTTGAAATAACTATCGAGGGGTACAATACAGAGCAAGACAATGTTTGCGCAAGGTACTGGTAACATTCACAAGGGGAAAACTAAAAAAGGAAGGAAGTCACAAGGGGAAAACTAAAAAAGGAAGGAAGCCATCAACATAATACTTACACAATGATGTTGTTAATAGGTATGTGGATTAACTTTACGAAAAATCCAATGAAGCCCATAATGGCAAATCCAATAGCTGTTGCCATGGAAATCTTCTGGAACTCCTTTCGGTCAGGCTTGGTGCACCTCTTGACAAGCCTGATGGAATCCTTTGAAAACTGCCTTGCAGGCTCAACCAGTGTCATAACCTGATCCATGATCCTGAGAAGGTAGAAATGCCATTTAAAAGTTGCTGTACAAATATTTGATTTAAAATAATTATATGAACCTTTAAAATCAGATTTAAAATCCTGCCCCTTTCTAAGTTCATTTTTTTTTTACTATCTAATTACAAACCTTTACTATGTTATCCATAGCTTAATACCCTTGTTATTAACATCAAAAGATTTAATTTTATTTTCACTCTTAAAATAAATTCTAGAAATAAATTTGTATTTACCATTGCTATTCAAACCGATGTCCTTTAAAATAGGGAACATGTCTCCAACAGAGCTGGAATGACTGTTGAAAACACAAACACGATACTAAGTTAACGACAAATAGTGAACATGGGCAAGTATCCCTGCCTAATCAATTCAGACCAGAGGTGGTTAAAGTAGAAAGTTTCACGTCAAAGGAGTCAGGCTTTTATAGCTCTGAAAAATGCAAATCACTTTAATTTGGTCATGAAAGTAAACAAACACTGACCTTTAAAATAGGAAGATTCAACTTGGTGGGTCAGAAGTCCCAGAACCAAAGTTTTTGTTTTTCTTCCCCAATTGTGCCAATTCGGGCTTCAAACTCCTATCTGTATCATACTGCTTAACAGACTGATGAACCTGGGGTGTCGAAGAAGAATGGTACACGTACGTGCTCAAAAGAGTGATGTCTTCTGTAGTGGCTAGCAGTCCGGAATACAGCAATATCTAATTTATGAAAATGGGTTGGCATAAACTCCACTATCCTCCCCCTGTGTGGGGAATATGGGAGGAGATACATCTACACAGTCTAAGAATGGAGCTCAGAAGTGTAGCTTCCCAGCATCAAGTTAGGCCGAGCGAGTAAAACTTTACTAACTTCAATCTTAAAAAGGAGAGCAGTAAAATTAAGGTAAAGTCATTCCAGACTTACATCTATATGATACCACCATCTGTGTCCAGGGCAGGACCGGGGCCAGCTATACAACCAATTAAGAAGCCACCACAGAGGGAAGTACAAAGGTCTCAGGGCATTCAAGACTACTGTATGCACCAGTATATAAAAGGCTATGAAGATTCTCATTGCCAAACCCCACCCTTCAACAACTTGCCATCTGCAAAATTTCTCTTAAAAGCTAGGGTGTGGCCTATACCCATGACTTCGGGAGCTCTGGTCCTAGCTGGTAACTTGATCCTTTCAGTGGACCAGAGTACCACAGTATTTATGGTTAGTTACACGAAGCCAGGAAGAGACCATGTTCCTTGATACTGCCATTGCTAAAGAAGAGTTGGCAGTCTCAGGCCTGAGATGCCTGGTTCTCTTCAGATAGCACAACACAGCCCTCACAAGACAAGAGCATCTCTTCTCGATCACCACCATGCGGTACACATAGAGGGAACACATCTTTAACTTGGAGTCATGCACAAACTGGCACAAAACAAGGTCACCACCTGTCCCCACGTGCAGGCAACTATGTAAACAGACCATGCAGCTTACTCTCTTCACAGACACTTAAGGCTAGCAAAATGTCCTAATAGCCTGACCACATTTCCAAAACTTCAAAGGCGTAAAAGCCTTGAAAACTAAGGCTACATCCCATAGCAGTGAATTGAAAAGCCGGGGAGGCTAAAAATTCTCGGATAAAGATACAACTCCCACAAGGAGGAGAGGTCTAATACCCGTCAAGGGTGAACCTTTGACAGCTGCGAAAAAAACACTAGTAAATTAGTTATCTGCGCTCAAGATGGTCCAACCGCCTTCGTCTCATCAACACAATTACAAAAGATGGCCAAGTCCCCCAGGTAGAAAACTACATTACTTGTACAGTACTTAGTGAAAATTTTTGTGCTTGGAGGAAGTGCTAGATAGCATTCAATTGTAAAGTTCTAGCAGCTCTAAAGATCAGTGGTACCTCTAGAAATGCAGGTAACTAAAGAGTGGTACTGGGGACGTTGACTAGTAGTGCCAAAAAATTGGGATAAGACTCAGTACAGTGTACTGTTGATTGGCATGCAGACCAGGAAGAATGAGGGAAAGATGTACAGTATCTGTTCAGGTGATCTCATGGGTGTTAAAAGTAGTCTTCAAACTAGGCCAATGGGTTTGAAACATGGGGACAGAGCTAGGGGGATTTGCCCAGACGTACCAGTGGAGGAAACACTCAATGAGGGAACAGCAGAAACAAAAGACTCCTTTGGCATCTTTTTCGTAGCCATCAAGACGGAACACCAGAGACTGCACCAGAGGCCCACAGAGGATTTCGAACAATCAAGCTGCTACAATGAACAAGGTGGATTTAAATTTAAAACCATAAACCAGTAAGTATGGGCTTCCTTGAAAAAAAAAAAAATAAAATTTCAGTACAGTTTGATGTCAACAAAAGTAAAGAGCTTAACTCTCCATTGTAGTTCCACTGAAGGGATACTACTATTACTAGCTATCTTGCAACCCTAAATGGAAAAGCAGGATGCTATAAGCCCAAGGTCTCCAAAAGGAGACAAATAACCCAGTAAGGAAAGTAAGTAATGAATAATTAAAATAAAATCTTTGGGGAGCAGCAACAACATTAAAATAGACCTTTCACACAAACTATATAAAGAAAGTTGTTAGCCTGATCAACATAAAACCATTTCCAGCAAGTTGGAACTTTTGAAGGTCCACTGATTTAATTACCTGATTTCAAAGATCATTCCACAACTTGGTCAGAGCTGGAATAAAATTTCTAAAATGCTGTGTAGTCATGAGCCTCATGATGGAGAAGGCTTTACTATTAGAATTAACAGCACACATAGCATTACGATCAGGATGGTACTGTCTGGGAAGATCTGAATGCAAAGGATGGCCGGAATTATGAAAAATCTTATGCAAAATGCATGCCGAACTGATTGAACGAGGGTGCCAGAGATTATCTAGACCGGGAATAAGAAAGCTAATAGACCATAAGTTCCTGTCCAACAAATTAAAATGGGAGTCTGAAGCTGAAGATCAGACAGAACAATAATCAAAACAAGGCAGAATGAAATTAAAAATCTTAAGAATAGATTGATCCACCAAAAATTTGAAGACTCAATAAGCCATCTTTAGGAGTAAATGAAGAAGAGAGAGTGTGTGTGTTTCTCAAAAGTAAATTTGCCATCAAGAATAGGACCTAAAATTTTAAGGCAGAGTTAAAGTAGCACTAACAATGTCGAGATACGGATGCTGAGGAGCCACTTCATACCCTAATAATCGCAACACAAATTTCACCTAAATCTTTAACCCTTTTACCCCCAAAGGACGTACTGGTACGTTTCACAAAAGCCATCCCTTTACCCCCATGGACGTACCGGTACGTCCTTGCAAAAAAATGCTATAAAAATTGGTTTTTCATATTTTTTGATATTTTTTTTTAGAAAATTCAGGCATTTTCCAAGAGAATGAGACCAACCTGACCTCTCTATGACAAAAACTAAGGCTGTTAGAGCAATTTAAAGAATATATACTGCAAAATATGCTGGGAAAAAAATAACCCCTTGGGGGTTAAGGGTTGGAAATTTCCAAATACCCCGGGGGTAAAAGGGTTAATAAGGGATTCAGCAACCCCCAGATCTACATTCAGGAGACAGAATTGATGCAAAGACAGCAGTTTCAACTGCATATATTCGTATATAGTATGAAAAGTAATGGGTTAAGAACATTACCTAGAGGAACACTAGATATAACATTCCTACACTCACTATGGTGCCCATTAACAACTCTGCAAACTATTACTAATAAATTCAATAACCATGTCAAGAAAAGGTCTGACCACACAAACTGTTTGATTTAAAAAAAAAAAAAAAAGTGCTTCATGACTAACAATGTCAAAGCTGCCACTAAAATCAAGAGCAATCATATAAACTTTATGACCACAATCAAGGGATCATGTACATATTGGAGATTGTAAGAAGAGAATCACGAGCTACAAGGCCTATATTTCAACTAAATTGCTAACTAAAATCTTGCCAAAAGATATTAAAAAACTAGATATCCGAGTTATGGAAATTAGGCAGTAACCGGCTGAATTTGAGCTACCACAAACATTTACATAATGGGAGAAACATTACTAATTCTCCAACACATGCTAAAAAACCTCTTCTTGATAACTTAGAATATAATATTACTTCGGAGTCAAAAAATCCAGTCTTTACAATAGAAAAAAAAAATAGTAAAAATACCATTTGAGGGGTACACCTGAAGCATCAAGGTCCAAGTGAAGTTTAATTTTATGAGACCAAAAACCTAAACTATCATCCATGTGGCCATTTTCTTTTTGGAGGAAATAAGCATTATGAGTTATTACACGAGTTTTGAATAGTCTTGAAATTATTGGGAAACAATTTTTCAACACGAAAAAAGTCTGATGAAAATACCAGTTTCAGAATATTATACTGTACAGGTTTAAGACTCGTCTTGGAGTAAGCTAAGAATACAGATGTCTAAAATGGAGCTGCAACAGTGATTCACCAAATATTTATGGATACAGGTCCTAGGTAAAGTTGGGAACATTAGGTTAGGTCTTGTTTGTTTCACTTTTTAAATGTGATTTTCCAGTTATAACTTCTATTATCTTAAAAATAGTTGAAAAGTAGAGATTGCTGTAAAATATTTTCTTCAAAATGATTCAAAGACCTCATAAATAAACCTGGTACACCTGAGGGATGATATACTATATTAGCATTTTACCAAATGTCGAGTATCAAAGGCAAGAGAATAAGACCATGTCATGATCATTATTTACCTAATTATCAGCGCTCAACGAGCAAGAACAAACTATCTTACATTAGGCCAGGTCAATTTCATTAACCAGAGGGTGTGACAGACAAAAATCACCCGGCCAACACGTTGGGTAAAGCCAATAAATTACCTTGGGGGGTTAACCATGTTACTGATTAGTGACACCTGTTCACAAAATTAGGTAAATATATAATTAAATTTCTAGAGACGGTGAAAGATGGAAATGGAAGGTTGTTAAAAGGAGAGGAGGCAAGGAAAAGGTGGGCGGAATATTTTGAAAGTTTACTGAATGTTGAGGATAATAGGGAGGCAGATATAATTGCTGTTGCAGGTGTTGAGGTGCCGGTGATGGGAGATGAGAATGAGAGAGAGATTACAATAGAGGAAGTGAGGAGAGCACTAGATGAAACTAGAGTAGGAAAAGCATCTGGTATGGATGGTGTGAGAGCCGAGATGTTGAAGGAAGGGGGTGTGACTGTACTTGAATGGTTGGTGCGATTGTTTAATGTGTGTTTTGTGTTGTCAATGGTACCAGTAGATTGGGTCTGTGCATGTATTGTACCACTAAATAAGGGTAAGGGAGATGTGCACGAGTGTTGTAATTCAAGAGGTATTAGTTTGTTGAGTAGTTGGAAAAGTTTATGGCAGAGTAATGATTACTAGGATTAAGGATAAAACAGAGAATGCAATCTTAGAAGTACAGGGTGGTTTTAGAAGAGGTAGGGGTTGTATGAATCAGATTATTAGTTAGGCAGATATGCGAGAAATATTTAGCAAAAGGTAAGGTGGTGTATACTGCGTTTAAGGATCTGGAGAAAGCGTATGATAGAGTTGATAGGGAAGCAATGTGGAATGTGATGAGGTTATATGGAGTTGGTGGAAGGTTGTTGCAAGCAGTGAAAAATTTTTAAAGTTAGTAAAGCATGTGTTAGGATAGGAAATGAAGTGAGTGATTGGTTTCCGGTGAGAGCGGGGCTGAGACAGGGATGTGTGATGTCACCGTGGTTGTTTAACTTGTATGTTGATGGAGTGGTGAGAGAGGTGAATGCTCGAGTGCATGGAAGAGGATTAAAACTGGTAGACGAGAATGACCACGAATGGGAGGTAAATCAGTTGTTGTTTGCGGATGATACTGTACTGGTTGCAAACACAGAAGAGAAGCTTGGCCGATTAGTGACAGAATTTGGAAGGGTATGTGAGAAAAGGAAGTTGAGAGTTATGTGGGTAAGAGTAACGTTATGAGATGTACGAGATGGGAAGGTGGTGCAAGGTTGAATGTCATGTTGAATGGAGAGTTACTTGAGGAGGTGGACCAGTTTAAGTACTTGGGGTCTGTTGTTGCAGCAAATGGTGGAGTGGAAGCAGAGTGAATGAAGGCTGCAAAGTGTTGGGGGCAGCTAAGGGAGTAGTAAAAAATAGAGGGTTGGGCATGAATGTAAAGAGTTCTATATGAGAAAGTGATTGTACCCACTGTGATGTATGGATCGGAGTTGTGGGGAATGAAAGTGATGGAGAGACAGAAATTGAATGTGTTTGAGATGAAATGTCTAAGGAGTATGGCTGGTGTATCTCGAGTAGATAGGGTTAGGAACAAAGTGGTTTGAGTGAGAACGGGTGTAAGAAATGAGTTAGCAGCTAAAGTGGATATGAATGTGTTGAGGTGGTTTGGCCATGTTGAGAGAATGGAAAATGGCTGTCTGCTTAAGAAGGTGATGAATGCAAGAGTTGATGGGAGAAGTACAAGAGGAAGGCCAAGATTTGGGTGGATGGATGGAGTGAAGAAAGCTCTGGGTGATAGGAGGATAGATGTGAGAGAGGTAAGAGAGAGTGCTAGAAATAGGAATGAATGGCGAGCGATTGTGATGCTGTTCCGGTAGGCCCTCCTGCTTCCCCTGGTGCCTTAGATGACCGCAGAGGTAGCAGCAGTAGGGGATTCAGCATTATGAAACTTCATCTGTGGTGGTCAACGGGGGAGGGTGGGCTGTGGCACCCTAGCAGTACCAGCTGAACTCTGTTGAGTCCCTTGTCAGGCTGGGAGGAACGTAGAGAGTAGAGGTCCCCTTTTTGTTTTCATTTCATTTGCTGATGTCGGCTACCCCCCCAAAATTGGGGGGTGCCTTGGTATATGTATGTATGTAAATTTCTAGCCAAATACTACATGAAAAGTATACTTTTACAAACAGTTATTTTGTGCCTTACCCATTTCTGGGTATGAATATTGGGGCAAACCAACCCCACAAACAAAATACATCGCATGAATGCATATGTACTTGACCATCTGTGTTAGCCTTTGGTTAAAGGTTTGAAAAGTAATCTGGTTTAAGAGTTTTCCCAACCACCACCCCACAATTTACAATAAAACAGACATGGACAACATGTGGCCCCTAAGACTTTCTAGGCTACTAAAACTAACTAAATTTTGTTAAGACACTGCCTTAGTCTTCAAAATTCACCCTATCAGTCAAGGTCATAACAGCTTCAACCAAAGAGACAAGTTGATTCCCGGTGGTGAAAAATCAGTTTTGCGAAAACCTTACAGAGAAAAAGTGAATATCCTTATCCACCATCTAACCATTAAGTGATCACTTGAGATTTAATTTTAATCATCCACTACTTTAATTTTGTCTATACAAAGGGAGCAGTTATAAAACTTCCAGGAATTAATGCTTGAATACTAGTTAGTACTAAAGGTGTTGGACAGAACACACTTCCTTTCCATAGGTTTAAAAAATCTAGCTAATGACCAAGTCAAAAAAAGAATTTCCATCCATTGAGATACTAATGTTAGTGTTACGGGTACATTTGACTGGCAAGACAGTACTATATTGGATCCCTCTCTCTGGTTACAACTCATTTTTCCTTTGCCTACCCATATGCTGAATAGCCTGGCCTATTCTTTTCAAATTCTCCTCTAAGATTATCCAATTCTTTTTCACTCAAATGGTTAACAACTGCAGTGTAATTGTTCAATGGTTACTTCCCTCCTGGTACAGGTAGGAGAATTTAGTAGCTCTTAAAACAAACTAAATCAAACCGATGTCCTCTAGTCTAGGGGGCAGAGTTCTCTTAATTGAGGGTACATTATTTTATTTTATTTCTCTTATTTTTTATGAAGTTCTTATAATTTATTTATGAAAGATACATTATAATGTTACTGTTCTTAGAATATTTGAATCCAATTGTCCATTACATCTTAGTTTATTTCCTTTCCTCACAGGGTTATTTTTCCCTGCTAGAGCCATTGGCTTTCCAAACAAGAGTTGTAGCTTAACTAATAATAATAATTAAAGCAATACACAGTAATCTATCATGTCTCCCACAAATAAACAATCAAGATAATGAAATGGAGCTCAAATTTGATTCTATACAAAATTTATTATGCACCAGCTCCATTAGTCAGCGAAACTCCAAAATAACCTGCAATCATAGACTTCTTTTAGTGAATTACAGTTTGACTAGAAATTAAAGCATTAGATACAGAATGTAAAGAAAGTTCTGTATGAGAAAGTGATTGTACCAACTGTGATGTATGGATTCAAGTTGTGGGGAAGGAATGGAAGTGATGGAGAAAAATTGAATGTGTTTGAGATGAGGTGCCTAGGGAGTACCACGATTAGATAGGGTTAGGAACGAACTACGAGGGTGAGGACATGTTCAAGAAATGAATTAGCAGCTAGAGTGGATATGAAAGTATCGAGGTGGTTTGCCCATACAGAAAGAATGGAAAATTGCTGTCTGCTGAAGGTGATGAAGGGAAGGGGTGATAGGAGACGTAATAGAGGAAAGCCACATTTCGGGTGGATGGATGAAGATGGGTGATAGGAAGACAGATATGGGAAAGGCAAAAGACCGTGCTAGAAATAAAAATGCAAGGCGAGTGATTGCGACAGTTCCGATAGGCTTTGCTTCTTCCTCCGGTCGCCTTGGTGACCGTTAAGGTAGCGGCAGTAGGGGATGAGATTGGGCTGTGGAACCCTAGCAATAACAACCAATCTGGGCTGAATCCCTCGTCCGGCTGGGAGATGGTGGCATTACGATTAAGAGTTACATCACGAAGACTGAAGCTGGTTGGGAAGCAAACGATTGAGACAGCACTAGGGCAGGCTAAGGATAAGGTAATCTAATAGGGAGGGGTCGAAGTAGGCAAGGTTACGGATCCTATGTTTAGGTTAGGTGGGAACCTTATATATTTTCTGTCTCACCAAACTATCAAGGTTTAAAAATCGATTACACAATTAGTATCATGTTTACGCCTGTCCCAACAAACTACATACAACCGCGAAGGCTCCGAGTTACAGCTGCACGGATAAAGATTTGCCTGGCAACAAATACAAAATATTAGGATAGCAAAAAATTAATACCAACAGACAGCGTATAAACAACTGTATGTACCACAGACAACTAAGAAACACTGTACCTCAAATTACTGGAATCCTCTTGAAAATTACCGAACTACAATATCACTGCAAACCCTTAGAAATTGATAAACAATGTTTTATTAGAATGTTATTTCTATGTTTTTAGCATTTATATTTATATATTTGCAGGCAGAACCTTGGCTAGGGGTTGTGACCTGGGAAGGGGGTCCGGAGGCTTGCCTATGGCAAGGGGTTGTTACCTGGGAACTACTAGGTTAGGTTAGGTGGGTTTGTTAGGTTCTGTATCCTTTTATATAGTGTAAAAGGTATATAGAAAAAAAGCTTTACAATACACATTTTATTTAATATACTAAAACACAATGTAAACTAATAAAAGATATTTATCGATTTCTAAGGGTTTGCCGTGATATTGTAGGGGATTTCGGTAATTTTCAAGGGGATTCCAGTATTTACCTGGGAATTCCAGTAATTAGTGGTTCCCTGAGATAACCGACAGTCCATGACCAAATTGTCTTGAGGCACGGGACAGGTCAAGACGTTGTTCGCGAGTGCAAAGTAATTAAGCGAAAAAAATCTATAGTAACCACAATTCGATAGATAAAATGAGTATCTAAAATAATTAAAACCCATCAAGCCAATTATAAAATGACTTTTGACACATCCGCGGTCGGGTACCGTAGACGCCAAAGGGCTTCCGTTAGCCTAAGCCATTACGATTTAAAAAAAATAAACAATCTGCGTATTACCTATTTAAAAGTTATTCACACTAATGATAACCTATATAATAATAATAACAATAACATTAATATCTAAACATTCTCTTACCTAATTGAAGTAGAAGGGGCGATACAAATTAGACGTTGACAGAGGTGAATACGATCTTCAACTGCGACGTCTGCCGTCTGGTGTCTTCTGTCGACTCCACGTCCAGGTTTCCCGTGACGTCACATCCGCAATGTCCACCACGTCATGTCAAAATAACCACAACACCTAACACTTTGTCTTTGCAGTTAACAATCAGAAATTTTAATCTAATCATTAATATTTTTAAGTCAGTCAAGATGGAAATTTAATATTGATACTGATACAAAAATTAGAACCATCATAATAAAATGTTCCATAAATACATTGACACTTCTCATTTGTCTTATTTTATGTACATCGAATTTATTGATTTCTATTTAGGTAAAATTATGAAATATATTAAATAAAAACATTTAAAATTGTTATAAAACTTATTCTTTCAAATTAAAATACTGTAGTATATATTTTCGGGAAAGGTAATTTAGGTGGTACCTTTACAACGGCACCACATAACTTTCTGGATTGTCAATGTTGACCGCTCTGAATTAGACATGACCTCTCAGTTTTATAATAAATTTAACTTTAATATTTCCCTTTAAAAATCATCACGTTTCATGGCAATTTTAATTTCTCAATCAAATTTTCTCCATTACTCAAGACACAAAATGTATACTATATTTCTACTAAGTGATATTACTCAATTTTCTTTGAAAGTTTCTCCCCAAAATTTCTGCCTCTTCACAGATTCACTTTCAACCTACTTATGCATGCCATACTCACATCTCCTGGTCAATTAAAATACAGTTCGTAAGATTGGCCTTGATTTTAGTGCTGCCTTCGATGGTATAAATCATGAGATCCATGTTTTCTCACTCAAACAGTTTAGAGTAGGTGGGTCTTTTCATAGCTAGCCTAGTAATGAGAATAATATTACAAGAAGTGTGCAGGGAGGGAGTGCCGGTACTCCCCCACCCCTCACTGGTACCTTTAGTGTTAGTCAAGCTGTATGATCTGGTTACACTGGGATGCGATGCACATGAAGGATTAGCTATGTCACACTGGACAAAAATACCACATTTCTACCAGTAACAATCTTTAGATGGACGAGAGGTTACCCATTTGAATCACAAAAATACATGCTATCCAAACACACTTACCTAATCCATCCTTCAACTGGGCCATCTCCATTTCCACTGTAAACGATGAAACCAGGGAAGCACTACCAAATGAAAAATTATTTAAGCTTTGTTAGTCGTGGAAGCTGAGGCCATTGGACTTACACCATTATGAAATACAGTCTTTAATAATCTCTCTCTCTCTCTCTCTCTCTCTCTCTCTCTCTCTCTCTCTCTCTCTCTCTCTCTCCTCTCTCTCTCTCTCTCTCTCTCTCTTTTGATTGACAATTCAACCAGATTTCTATCAGCACTCCAACACTAGATATCAATTCACTGTTGCTATAATTATTTAATACACTTATTACTAGCAGATCTACCAATGCTTTCAAAATCCAAATAAGTTTAAGTTTAACTGCAAAATGACCATGATAATGTTAGCATGCAAAAGATTATTATATATCTACCTTGGCACTTCCCCCAATTTTGGGAGGTACATACATACACATACATATACCAAGGCACTTCCCCCAATTTTGGGGGCTAGCCGACATCAAAACAAATGAAACAAAAAAAGGGATGTCTCCTCTCTATGTTCCTCCCAGCCTGACAAGGGACTCAACCGAGTTCGGCTGGTACTGCCAGTGTGGCACAGCCCACCCTTCCAGAATATCCACCACAGATGAAGCTTCATAATGCTGAATCCCCTACTGCTGCTACCTCCGGGGTCATCCAAGGCACTGGAGGAAATAGCAGGGCCTACCAGAACTGCGTCACAATCGCTCGCCATTCATTCCTATTTCTAGCACGCTCTCTTGCCTCTCTCACATCTATCCTCCTATCACCCAGAGCTTTCTTCACTCCATCCATCCACCCAAACCTTGGCCTTCCTCTTGTATTTCTCCAATTAACTTTTGCATTCACCACCTTCTTTAGCAGACAGCCATTTTCCATTCTTTCAACAGGGCCAGACCACCTCAACACACTTCGTTCCTAACCCTATCTACTCGAGATACACCAGCCTCTGCCTGATGAGGGACTCAGCTGCGCAAAAGATGATCGTTATAAAAGTCTAGTATGCGTTATGTGAAATCTTAAGTTATGTCAGGCAGGTCCATGGTGCCTACAGTCTCACCTAGTTCAGTAAAACAATTATCCAACAGGTTTTCAAACAGAAGTTGGCTTTCCTTTTTCATTGGTATTACATTTTGGAACCTTTACCCAAGGTACTATAGTGAGCTCAATTGTAGGACAGTTATAAAAAAAAATATTGTAAAATATATAAGGTTAACTATCATGCACTATACAGTACATTTTTTTTTTATCTATGCACTTTATACCATGCTGTACTTATAAAAATACAGTATCTTTATAAACATAAGAATACTTGTACAGTACTGTATAATGTATGTATGTAGCGTACTGTACTTGTAAAAATATGTACAGTACAGTATGCATAGTACATACTGTACATGTCAATTAAAAGCTACAATGCATTGATACATAGTGATGTACACTACGTACTTGAAATAACTATTATTATTCATGGCTACTCTGGTACTCACCAACCCCAATTCTTATCAATGGTTCTATGTAGAGTTGTGTAGGTGGTGATGACATTCTTCAGAATCCTACATCAAAGAAAATGAAGGGATGATGGTGTAGGCCTCATAGAGGCTTCTATTCACCTAAATAATAGGATCATCTGGATCCGTGTCACTTGTGAAAAGTCGAGGAGACATGGATGGCATTGGGATGGGAGGTTAAAACGTACAGGAATTTGTCTAGAGTATTATATTTGCAAGAGGACAATTGAGCAAGTAGTAAACGTGAGCAAGATTATGGTTGAAGGTAATTGAAAACCATAAAGATGAGCAATGAAAGCTGATACAGAAGGCAGAAGAATGGAAACTCACTTTTTGTAGTGTATAAGTACTTAGGAGTAAATTTAATGGAGACAAATCACAGGATTGGTGAGGTAGTAAAGGGAGCAGGGTAAATGAAAAAGATTGGATTTAGATTTATGGAATAGGGCTGTGTAGCCCGGCGCGGAGGCCTGCCAGACCATTCAGTGTAAAGGTGTGTCTAGGGTAGCACCTATAATTACACTGTAAGTTAAAAGTTAGAAGAGATTGGATATCAAAATGGAAGAAATGAAGTAAGAATGACTAAAGTAGAAGCATTTGAAGTGCCACTAGGGGGCGAAGGAATGCTCCAAAGACCCTTCAGTAACGCCTACAGTGCACTACGAGAGAGGCACTGACAGCACTAACCAACCTCTCATATGGGGGAGATAAAAATGGTAAGACATTCAAATTATCTTTGAGAGCCAAAATGGATATTTATGAAGAGTTTGTAAATGGAAACGAAGCAAACAATTCATCGAAATGGCTTAAGGATTTGTTCTTCATCTGCACTCAACATCCGAAATCCATTTTTAAAAAATGGAACCAGGAGTGTACAGTACATCCATCAAGCCAGCAGACAATTTATTCATCTTTATTTGTGAATGGAACATTTATAATTCAGTTTTAGATATATAATGCTCAATGGGTTTGTACAATAAAGTATTTTTCATATATATGTAGAATAAAAAGACCATCAAAATACAAAAAAATTCTTGCACGGTTTATGAATTTGATTGGGAATTATATTTTTTTCTATTGCCACAGATTATCCAAATTATCAATTGATAATTAGAAACACATTTGCAGGTAACAGAGAGAGAGAGAGAGAGAGAGAGAGAGAGAGAGAGAGAGAGAGAGAGAGAGAGAGAGAGAGAGAGAGAGAGAGAGAGAGAGAGAGAGAGAGAGATTAACTTCTTCCTTTCTTTTAGAAGCAATAATCTAAAAGGAAAGTTACAAGTTTTCTTTGATTCTCTCTTCACTATAAAAAATCCGGCTTTTTATCACTTTCTCATTAAAAATGCTTTATCACAGAAAATACTTTTATTATATTACAGTATACATTTACATTACACTTAACCTGATTACAACCCAAAGCAATAAATTATAATTACATAACATATCACCTGGCAAATACATAACCCATAAATAAATAATATTGTTTATTTAACACGCTGGACTAATTATGACATCCAGGACTTTTAAAACTTAAAACTATAATATACACTTGGTATAACAGCGCATGATTGTTAGACCATTTTACACCACAGAGCTACAATATACAAACACTTCAATACCAATTTTTCTACACTTTATCATTTTCGTGAGTAAATGATGAGATACACTACTTCTTTAGGGTTTCTAAACATTACACAAGAGGCATGAAAAGCTGTGCAGCTACACATTGCAGTTTCAAATTCCATTGTTCTTTTGAAATATTCATCCTGTGATAGTACTGTACAATCCTGTCATCAGAATGTAAAACAAATAAATAAACATTCTGAACTGCTTTTAGATGGTGTTTAACAATCATGCACAGCTACTTACTTTCACAATCGGTTACCAAATTGTGTCCTTCCAACTATTTTCACCGGATTTTGTTTTCTGACGACTTTTCAAAAATCACGTGGCCTTCCAATAACTTACTTTTGCCAACTGCAATTCAATTATGCTTCCAGCAACTACAAAATTCCAAATATGGTACACCACTCTGAGATCAGTCACATTCTCCATGATTTATACACAAAAATATCTACTGTACATAAAGTAGCCAGATGCCCGGACATCTGAAAAAGGATAAAGATAAGAAAGGCAAAGGATGATAAGGAAATAAATTGAAATCCCCAAAAGTTCACTAGTTATCACTCATCATTCAGGAAGGCAGTTTCATAATAGCTACAGTAACAATCTATTCACACTAGAAGATGTGTGAATTCCGGTGCCATATGAAAATGCATTTCAAATTTATTGTTTCTTATTTGTTTATTGTGTCAGTCTAAATTAGAGCTATCATTCTATCTTAAAAAGGTGTATCACATAGAGGGCTCCTACTTGAGATCCAAGTTCAAGGCCAAGATTAAATCCTTCGGAGAGAAAAGAAGTACAAATCATTATACACTTCACAGCTAAAGGTATCTTTCCTTATTCACTTCTCTTCAAGCTCAATAAACTTACAAATTCCTTCA
The DNA here is from genome assembly GCF_036898095.1 of Palaemon carinicauda. Taxonomy (NCBI): domain Eukaryota; kingdom Metazoa; phylum Arthropoda; class Malacostraca; order Decapoda; family Palaemonidae; genus Palaemon; species Palaemon carinicauda. The sequence goes on along the minus strand of NC_090728.1, from coordinate 188,071,687 downwards.
CTAAAGAAAAGACCACTTTCCTTATAAAGCATTTTCTGCATTATTGTATACTAAACTAGAATAAGCCGTCTTGTTTTGTAATTATGCAGATATATGCAATAAATTGGATTATGGCAAAATCCTACATAACTATTAACAGACCCAAGCTCATACAAGCAGTCAAAGATTTCTTGTTTTTTATACTAATAGCCTCATGACAAGCTGAAGAGCTCAGTACCTCTTGATAATAATTCCCACAAAGCACATACGGATTGTTTTTTATTTTTTCACAATGCCATCTGTCGATCCTCTACAATGAAACAAAATGAGTATAATTTACAAATCACAGAACTGGGAGATTGTGCTTGAAGCAAAGACTAATGTAAAAAATCCTATGAAGTGGTCAGTATCTAAATGAAAGACAAATGATACGTAGAGAAAATTAACGAGACTGGAAGAGCAACTATAGTCCATTTCTTTTAGCGAGGCATATTTGCACCGACTCACAGCAGTGCCCTTTTAGCTCGGAAAAGTTTCCTGATCGCTGATTGGTTGGACAAGATAATTTTAACCAATCAGCGATCAGGAAACTTACCCGAGCTAAAAGGGCACCGTTGCGAGTCGGTGCAAATCTGCCTCGCTAAAAGAAATGGACTATAGCTCTCTCTGATGTAGCAATTCACTTGACCAAATTTCAGTTCGTCAACCGACCTCCAAAAGCTATGATATTGCTTAGATGCATAAATAATCAATAATTTCAAGCACAGAGAACTATATATTAAGCAAACTTAAATCAGAAATGCACCAATTTGAAATAAAAGATATGACACCATAGTATATGACTTCATTAACAAAAACAAGTTCTGTAAATGATATAAATCAGTTAATATAAGTAATGTACTCATATATTGAATATAACAATATTATATAACCTTTGGTATGAAGCAACAGAAACAGTATTAGTACCAAAGCTATATGCATGAGTACTGAATACAAAAAGGCAATGAGAAAGTTCACGTTCTACACAAACAGGATATGAGTGGATTTAACAAAACTTGGTTTTTAAACATATGTTTAACACAAAAAAAAAAAAAATATTGTATCCCATAATTATGTTTTACTGTATTTCATCTATAATAGCGGCACTAAGACGAAGCCTGGGGTCGACGTGTCTGTATGATTCGACGTCTGGGCCCATTTCCTTCTATCTCTTCTTGTTCCTCACAGATGTGAACAATTATCCCTGGCTTGTCCTCCATTGGAGGATGAAGTTCGTGACTCTCCCCTGTGAAAAAAGGGCAGTGTCAGAATTTCTAAGATTTAGATAACAATATCTTTAAATAGCTTAAAGTTTAAATAAATACAGTATACCCTTGAATATTGTCCTCAACATTATCATCACCTCCTCCTATGCCTATTGATGCAAAGGGCCTTGGTTAGATTTGGCCAATCATCTCTATCTTGAGCTTTTAATTCAATACTTCTCCATTCATCATCTCCTACTTCGTACTTCATAGTCCTCAGCCATGTAGGCCTCGGTCTTCCAACTCTTCTAGTGGCTTGTAGAGCCTGGCTAAATGTTTGGTGAACTAATCTTTCTGGGGGAGTGCAAAGAACATGCCCAAAACATCTTCATCTACCACTCATCATGATATCCTCCACATATGGCACTTAAAGTAATCTCTTATAGTTTCATTTCTAATCCTGTCCTGCCATTTAACTCCCAATATCCCTCCAAGGGTTTTCTTCTCAAATCTGTTAAATCTATTGGAGTCTGTTTCATGGTGACCATAGAGTAACACTGATCTCACTAAACTGATATATAGTTTGATTTTTATATGTAATTTCAAGAGATTTCATTTCCAAATTTTACTCAACCTAGCCATTGTCTGATTTGCTTTTTTCAATTTTTCACTACACTCTAATTCTAAAGACCCTATACAAGAAATCATAGTTCCTAAATGTTTAAATGATTCTACTTCATTAATCATTTCTCCTTCCAATGATATTTCATCTTTCACTGCTTCCTCCATTCTCATCATCTGTCTTTCTTCCATTGATCTTCAGCCTAACCTCGTGTGATAGGTTGGCCAGGGCACCAGTCACCTGTTGAGATACTACCACAAGAGAGTTATGGGGTCTTTTGACTGGCCAGACAGTACTACACTGGATCCTTCTTCCTGGTTACGGTTCATTTTCCTTTTGCCTACACAAACACTGAATATTCTGGCCGATTCTTTACATATTCTTCTCTGTCTTCATACACCTGACAACACAGATTACCAAACAATTCTTCTTCACTCAAGGGGTTACTGCACTGCAGTTGTTCAGTGGCTACTTTCCTCTTGGTATGGGTAGAAGAGACTCTTTAGCTATGGTAAGCAGCTCTTCTAGGAGAAGGACACTCCAAAATCAAACCATTGTTCTCTAGTCCTGGGTAGTGCCACAGCCTCTATACCATGGTCTTCCACTGTCTTGGGTTAGAGTTCTCTTGGTTAAGGGTACACTCGAGCACACTATTCTATCTTATTTCTCTTCCTCTGGTTTTGTTAAAGTTTTTATAGTTTATATAGGAGATAATTATTTTAATGTTAGTGTTCTTAAAATATTTTATATTTTTTTCCTTTCCTTGCAATACATAATGGTTTATGTAAAAGAAAGCTTTATGGTTCGTATTGTATGAAAAAAACACTTTTATTTGACATACATTTTCTATAGCCCTCAAGTGCACCCCCCGCCCCGAAGAAGTGCCCTAATTCGTTATTATTTCTTTTAACAGGTACTGACAGTAGGCCCCTACACCCAGTAGGGGGACAAGTTTAAAGCTGAAGAACGAAAACTGGACAAACCAGTCGACAGGGGAAAGACATGTCCACTACTGTTGAGGGTCTTTCTGTCTTCTAGACGTCAGAGTAATATTAATGAATATCGTAGAGGCAATGTTCCTGCTAATGAACTGCAGATATATACTTGGATGGATGCTACCTTGAATGAGATCTGTTCGTTGGTCCAGGAAGTGAATTCAGATGCTAAAAGGAGAGGGACTGTGTTCGAGTTTAGTCTGGTTGTTCCAGAATTATCAAAACCCCTTCCAAGAATGAGAGATTTAGGCACTATTGTTGTTGGTCAGAAAAGTTTTGATGACAACAAAACCTTATCACAGTGCGGGTTTACTTCCACATTTTTCTCTCTATATCTTTCATACTTCTCTAAACTATTACTCTGCACCCATTCTTCAAATGCCCTCTTTTTCTCTTCCACTTTTACCTTCACTCCTTCATTCCACCATTCACTGCCCTTCCTCATGCTGCCTCCCACAAACTTCTTGCCACACACATCACTTGCAATCCCAACAAAATTTTCTTTTACTAACTTCTACTCCCCCTCTAAATTACCAGTTTCTCTTACTTTCACTCTGTCATATGCCATTTTCAACATTTCTTGATTTTCACTTTTCACCTCCGGTTTTATTAACTCTTCGCCCTTCACTAGCTCCCTTTTACATCTCCCCACTCTACCTGACAAAGATAGAGCAACCGAAGGAATCAAACCTTTTATTGAAGGATTCAATTCTCTATTGCTCTTGGGATCAAATAAAAATACATACTTTACTACCAAAAGAAACATAATAAAAATGATATTTTCATTATAAAATAAATTTTTGAACATACTTACCCGGTAGTTATATATATAGCTTACGTCCCTGACGTCACGGCAGAAATTTCAAAACTCGCGGCAATCGCCAATTAGGTAGCCAGGTGTACCACCTGCGCACCCTCCAGCGAGGTACCTGGAACCATTCCATGATTCCTCAGATCTTCCATGCCCATAGTCTCTAGAGGGGAGGAGGGTGGGAATTAAATTGTATATAACTACCGGGTAAGTATGTTCAAAAATTTATCTTATAATGAAAATATCATTTTTAAACATATAACTTACCCGGTAGTTATATATATAGCTGATTGACACCTTTGGTGGAGGGTCAGAGACAGCCAATATTGTTGGAATTTTACTTAAGAGTTAATAAAACCAGCTTAAGGGTTTGTACCTGATAAGGAAGCTGACTTTAATGATTCTGTGCCTCATTATGTCCGCTTTCCTTATGAGATCCAGCAATCCTCCCAGGGAGCTGAAGACCTCTAGGAGCTGTCAAACCGGTGTACATACCTCTATGTGACAGGACCTCCTCCAATACCCAGTTCCGGGTACTCTCAATCTCCACAAACAACCATAAAAACAAATAAAAGTTCCAAGAGAAGAAAAGGGTATTAGGATTATGGGAATGTAGTGGTGGATCCTTCCCCCACTACTGCACTCGCTGCTACGAATAGTCCCAGAGTGTAGCAGTCCTCATAAAGAGTCTGGACACGTTTCCAATAGTGTGAAGCGAACACAGATTTACTCCTCCAAAAGGTTGTGTCTATAATGCTCTGCAACAATCTATTCTGCTTGAAGGCCACTGAAGTTGCTACAGCTCTAACTTCATGCATCTTGACCTTCAAAAGCTTTAACCCTGGAAAGGTATGATGGGTCGTATGCGACCCCTACAGCATTTTCAAAACCTGTTTTTTCCCCATAAATCATCAGCTGTCTCGAATATGGAAGTGATTGACCTGCAAGGGGTGACTAGTCTACATGCCATTGTCTGCTTTAGGACTGATTTTCGTCTAACTTCCCTCCTTCCCCGTTTTTTTACCCCCCCAGGGGTCGACCTCGACCCTGACATACCTTTATAGGGGTAAGTGATCAAACAGCAAAGTTATTACATAATTATAAATTGTCGAACAGTGTTGATACTTGTTTGGTTCTTTATAGTTGGAAAGTGTGGATGGATGGTGTGTCTACCACTTGCATGACATTGGTTTTGGCTTAGATGCCATATATTGCCATGAGGTCCATTTTCCCTCAAATGCTAATTTCTGAATTTTCTTTATTTTTTGCAAATTTGATTTTTTTCTATTTATTTTGAATTTATCTTCAATAATGGCCAGCAGGCAGTATTCCCTCGGCATGGATGTCATCAACACACTTCTAATGGAGTTAAAAAGAGATGATGATGATAATATGGAGTTTGCAACCCCATTCTTCATTTCAAGTGGTAGATTGGGCTGTAAGAGTTGTTGCGGTCTGCGGCCATTTTGTTGACATACCCGAAAGGTAAGTTGGCATATCTCTATATATTCTTGTTCTGTATAGAATTCGTGATATTTTGGTATATTTTAATGCATAAATATCATATTTTATAGGAGATACAATGATTTTCATAAGAAATTTACATTGTGAAACTAAGCCGTCAAAAAATTACCTTTAGATTTCACCCCTGATATAACAGTAAATTACATCTTAGTGCACATTTTATTATGTATTTCTGTTCTAGGATAATATGAGTTTATTCTATAAAAAAATTAGCCTCTTCCTATTTCATTTGGGTACCCAAAAAAATTCATGAAATTTGGACAAATTTTTTTGGCCAAAAAAAGTTACCCTTTTTTCCTCATTTCAGATCTTGACTTCTATGGGTCCAACTGATTTCCAGCAATTACACGCTGTTGCTTTGCCATCTAAGGTGTCCCTAAAGGGATTTATGTGTATATGTATATTTCTATTTTTTGTGAATATTTACGTCGTCTTTTTTTTGTATACTTAAATTTTTAATATATTTCCAATAAATAGTTATTTTGTAGATGGGTATCATTTATATTTTCAGTAGTTTTTAGCATTCTTTGGACTATTTTTAGCAAGTCAAACAATACAGATTGATGCATAACTAAATTTTTCCTGAATTTTTTTCGGAGTCAAGGTCGCGCGCGACCGAGTATACCTTTAAAGGGGTGTCCGAGGAGCGTACCTATCCAGGGTTAAGTCTGCCTCACTGCAATGTGCATGAGCTTTTCTTATTAAAAGTCTGATGAAGAATGAAAGGGCATTCTTTGACATCTGTAACGAGGGCTTCTTGACCGAGCACCAAAGAGCTTCCGACTTGCCTCGCAACTCTTTCGTTCTGTCCAGGTAGAACTTCAGGGCTCTTACTGGGCACAGGACTCTCTCCAACTCCTCGCCAACCACATCCGAAAGATTTGGAATCTCAAAAGCCTTGGGCCAAGGTTGAGAAGGGCGTTCATTCTTGGCAAGAAAGCCTAACTGTAATGAGCAGATAGCTTTGTTATTTCGAAAGCCAACGTTTTTACTAAACGCATGGATTTCACTGACTCTTTTAGCTGTTGCTAGACTAACCAAAAATAGAGTCTTCATCGTGAAGTCCTTAAAAGAAGTTGAATGCAATGGCTCAAACCTGTCACTCATAAGGAACTTCAGGACTATATCCAGATTCCAAGCTGGTGAATCCTGGTGCCGTTGCTTTGATGTTTCAAAAGATTTGAGAAGTTCCTGTAGGTCTTTATCATTCGAAAGGTCCAAGTTTCTGTGCCTGAATACAGTCGTTAACATACTCCTGTATCCCTTGATGGTAGAGGATGAAAAATTGCGCTTCCTTCGAAGGTATAACAAGAAGTCAGCAATCTGAGCTATAGAGGTACTGGATGAGGAAACAGAGTTGACTCTGCACCATTCTCTAAAAACCTCCCACTTGGATTGATAAACCCTGATGGTCGAAGTCCTTCTTGCTCTTGCAATAGCCCTAGCTGCCTCCTTCGAAAAACCTCGAGCTCTTGTGAGTTTTTTGATAGTCTGAAGACAATTAGATGAAGAGTTTGAAGACTTTGCTGGTACCTTTCCAAGTGGGGTTGTCTGAGTAAATTTACACTTAATGGAAGGCTTCTTGGAGTGTCCACCATCCATTCCAGTACCTCTGTGAACCATTCTCTTGAGGGCCACAAGGGGGCCACTAGAGTCATTCTGGTCCCTTCGTGTGACACAAACGTTTGTAACACTTTGTAAAGGATTTTGAACGGTGGAAAAGCGTACACGTCCAGATTGGACCAGTCTAACAGGAAAGCATCTATGTGGACTACTTCGAGATCTGGCACTGGGGAGCAATAAGTCTCTAGCCTCTTTGTCTTCGAAGTCGCGAAAAGGTCTATACAAGGGCGACCCCAAAGGCGCCACAGATTCTTGCAGACTTTTTGATGGAGTGTCCATTCTGTGGACAGAATTTGACCTCTCCTGCTGAGACTGTCTGCCATCATGTTCTTCTCCCCCTGAATGAACCTTGTTACAAGGATTATATTCCTTTCCTTTGCCCAAATGAGAAGATTCCTCGCAGTCTCGTAAAGGGACATCGAGTGGGTTCCGCCTTGCTTGACAATGTAAGCCAAGGCTGTGGTGTTGTCGGCATTGACCTGCACCACTTTGTTCAAAACTGACCCTTCGAAGCTTCTGGGGGCTAACAGGACTGCTAACAGTTCCTTTTGGTTGATGTGGAAGCTCTTCTGATCATCTGTCCACAACCCTGAAACTTCCAACTTGCCCAGTGTTGCTCCCCACCCCGAGTCCGAGGCGTCGGAACACAACACAAGGTCTGGGTTCTTCTTCTAAGGGGTGACCTTCTTGAAACCTGTCCGGATCGTTCCACCACTGAAGGCAACTTCTTATGGATTCCATAATGGGAATGCACATCGTCTCTAGATCTTTCTCCTTGTTCCAATGATGATTGAGGTGGAATTGGAGAGGACGAAGATTCAGCCTTCCTAGGGAAACAAACTGTTCCAACGAGGAGAGGGTTCCCAACAGACTCATCCAATATTGTAGTTTCAAGATGGCTTGCTCCGTCCTTAAGGGAGACAGAAAAACCCGAAAAACTCGACTCTGGATCACCATCCCAAAATAAAGTATCTTTTGTGATGGTGTCAGAAGAGACTTATCCCTGTTGAGAAGAAGACCCAATTCTTTTGTTAGTCTCAAAGTTATTGAAGATCCTTCAGGCAGTAATCGTAGGAATGAGCTCTGAGAAGCCAATCGTCTAGATACAGGGAGGCTCTGATGCCTCTTGAGTGCAGTATTCTTGCTACATTGAGCATTAGTTTAATAAATATTTGAGGGGCGGTGCCGAGAACGAAACACAGGGCTCGAAACTGTAACACTTCCTCCTTGAAAATGAACCTCAGATAATGCTTGAAGCTCTGATGAATGGGGATGTGAAAGTAAGCATCCTGGAGGTCTAATGAGACTATCCAGTCGCCCTTTCCTACTGCTGCAAGGACTGACTTTGATGTCTCCATGGAGAACTTCGTCTTCTGGACAAACATCTTCTTGGGAACCAGGAACAAGCAGTTGTAGAAGCCTGGTGACTGCAAGTCCCGCACCTTCTCTACGACCCCCTTCTCCAACAAGAGAGACACTTGGAGTTGTAAAGCCTGCCTCTTTGACTCCTCTCTGTATCTGGGCAAGAGATCTATTGGAGCTAAAACTAAAAGTGGTTTCCCTATAAAAGGGATTTTGTAACCCTCCTTCAGAAGTTGTACTGACCAAAGGTCTGCTCCCCTCTTCTCCCAAGCTCGCCAGAAGTTGTGTAGTCTGGCTCCTACTGCCTGAAGGCGAAAGCACTCAGACTCTGCTTCGCCCTGTTCTGAATTCTCTCCTCTTTGTTCTCCTTCCATTGGGCCTGGAGCTACCCCTGCTGAAAGTCTTCCCTCGAAAGGGCTGAGAAAACTTAGGGAATGGCATTTCTTCCTTTGGTTTGCGGCTAGAGAAGGACGTTGGTAGAACCTTTCTTGCCGTCTTTGAAACCAGATCTTGGGTGGCCTTCTGGCTTAACGCAGATGAAATCTCTCTAAACAATTCTTGTGGAAAAAGAGAGGAAGACAGAGGTGCATATAGCAATTCTGATTTCTGAAAGGGAGTAACCCCAAGAGACAAAAACGAACACATCTGAGCTCTTTTCTCAAGGACCCCTGCTGAGAAAAGCGCTGCCAACTCATTAGATCCGTCTCGTAACGCTTTATCCATACAGGGCAAGATATGGATTAGACTAGCAGTTTCACCCTCTTTAAGGGCAGAAACCTTCTTCCCCAAGGCTCCCAGAGTCCAGTCAAGGAAGTTTAATACCTTGAAGGCTCTAAAGACACCTTTGAGAAGATGATCTAATTCCGAAGTTGACCAGAGAATCTTGGTCTTCCTCATGGCCGACCGACAGGGAGCGTCTACTAGACTTGAAAAATCTCTTTGGGCAGAGGCAGGAACTCCCAAGCCGAGAACTGCTCCCGTCTCGTACCAGATACTAGATCTAGATGCCAGTCTCGTCGGAGGAAAAGTGAAAGCTGCCTTTCCTTGGTCCTTCTTAGACTCCATCCAGTCTCCCATCATCCTTAGAGCTCTCTTTGATGACCGTGACAGAACTATCTTGGTAAAAAGAGACTTCCTCGACGCTTTCCCAAGCCTGAATTCTGAGGGTGGCGAACGTGGAGCAACGGGCACAGAAGAATCTGGAAACTCATCGTTAAAAACTTTCATGAGTTTCTTAAGATCCACTGAAGGACGATAAGTCTTACAATCTTCTCCTTCTGATAACTCCTCAAATACTTCAACAGGAGAAAGGTGATCATAGATGTCTTCCTCTAACAAAGTAGCGATGCTGTGCTTATCAGGATACATTTCATTAAGGTCCTGACTTATGGTGTCAAGAGACCCCAGATCATCGCGTCTGTCGCCTTGTTGATCTAACGCTTGACGTTCGGTAAAACGCTCACGATCAAAGCGATCGGAACTAAGGCGTTCTTGATCTCGACATCCGATTTGACCAGTGTCATCACGAAGTCCGAGGCTCTCATGCTCAATGTCATGCCTCACTTCTTGACTCCCCGCATCACATAAAGTTGTTTGACGCTCGATGTCACGTTCTGTTTGACGCTCGACGTCGCGTCCTGCTTGACGCTCGACGTCCTCGACATCACATCTCGCTGGACATTCGACGTCACGTCTTGCTGGACGCTCGACATCACGTCTAGCTGGACGCTCGACGTCACGTTTTGCTGGACGCTCGAGATCACATCCTGCAGGACGTTCAACATCACGTTTAGTAGGACGCTCGGCGCCTCGCTCTGTAGGACGTTCGACGTCACGTCTAGCTGGACGCTCGACGTCATGTTTTGCTGGACGCTCGAGATCACATCCTGCAGGACGTTCAACGTCACGTTTAGTAGGACGCACGACATCACGTCTGGCCGCTTGACTCTCAATGTCACGTCTGGCTACTTGATGCCTGGTGTCACGTTTGGTTGCTTGACGTTCGGGGTCAAGATTATGTCCGCTTTCCTTATGAGGAACAGTCTCACGACATTTAACGGGGGAGATGTAAAGACGTTCGTCGCCAAGAACCTCACGACTAATAGCCTTACGCTGCATGCTACTCTTTTATTGTCCGAAGATTGATAACTTTGCATGAATGAAGAAAGTCTCTGTTGCATCTCTTGTAGCATATTAAAATTCGGGTCAACTCGTTGTGATACAGGAGATGTCACGTCTATCACGAGTTCGCTATCCACGCCGTTCAAAGAACGCTCAGAGCGTCCAGAGGGCGATAACCAGTCTGACGGCGAAGGAGGAGCATGAACCGATGTCATGCCCGGTTCAGACAACTGACCAGCAACTGGAAGAACTGGACGTTTCTTGACAGAATCCGACGTCCTTGAAGGACATTTGGCAGGAGAGCTCTCTTCGGAAGAAGGAAAACGCTCCGGACTGCTCCAATGGCTACAACCAGGAACTTGCGGTGTCATGGTAGGAGGCTGGTCGACTTTGTCCATCTTCCTCTTAAGAGGTCTGGAAGCTTGACGCCAGCCTCTTTTTGGTACTGTGTCATCCGAGGATGATGAAACCACTTTTACCTCACCTTTCCTATGGTGAGGGCTAACGTCCTGGGAAACGTCAACAGGCACGCTCGAGGGGACGTCTGCTTGGGAGCTAAAGCCTTTCGTTTCCTTTCATCGTTCGACATTCCTTCTCCCATGGGTTGGGGAGCTTGAAAGATGTCTAAGACTGGGAGAACAACAGGCCCGAGCAGGCGCACCCTCCACTGCACTAAATAAATTCACTGCACTTTTAGCACGGTCACATTTTAATTGCTTCACATCGGACATCAATTGCGTTTTGTTCGCAGCGAGCGAATCAACCCTCGCGCCCAGAGCTTGAATAGCCACCATCATATCCTTTAGCGTAGGCTCATTAGCAGTAACAGTAGTGGGATCTGAAACTACCACTACAGGGGAAGGATTAGGTTCGGTGACACGGGAAGAGGAAAAGTCTCTGGAAGAACGAGAAGAACTTCGTCTCAGCATATCTCTCTCAAGTTTACGAGTATAGCGGTCAAACTCTAGCCACTCACTCTCAGATAAAAGAATGCATTCGTCACAACGATCACCCAACTCACATACTTTACCTCTGCATTTAACGCAGAGAGAGTGGGGATCAATAGAGGCCTTAGCAAGCCGGGTCTTACACCCACTCACACATTCTAAAAGTTAAAGGGGGGGTGGCCATTTTGAATATTTATAAGAGATTAACAAGCAAGGGTCAAAATATCAAAATCCAAAAGTAATTCAAGAATATCCAAAAGAAAATCCAAACAAGCGAGAGTTAAAACCAAATTATTGTACATCACCAAAGTAAACTGCAATAAATCAGGTAAATAGCGAGTAGAAATATCCAAGGATGTCGCCGGTTGCGGCGGCTGGGAAGATCTGAGGAATCATGGAATGGTTCCAGGTACCTCGTTGGAGGGCGCGCAGGTGGTACACCTGGCTACCCAATCGGGGATTGGAGCGAGTTTTGAAATTTCTGCCATGACGTCAGGGACGTAAGCTATATATATAACTACCGGGTAAGTTATATGTTTAAAAAAATGTGGTCTAAGGGTTTACGTACAATAGGTTAAGCTAGCAATATCACTTGTAGTCGATTCGGTAAATATAAAGGATAAGGATACACTATCATCTAATGAGATAGTAAGAAAGTCTTCTGAAACCACAGTAGATTGCATAAGATTATAATGCATTTCGATAAAAGTAGAAAATTGTGGTTTAACTAAGTATACCAATTTCCAACATAACTAAATTCTCATTTAGTACTTGAACACCAATTTCTATCTCTACTGTTTGACACCAAAAGACAATGTAGTAAAAGCTTGATCAGAATTTTCCACTGAATTACGATATACAGTAGTTCTCTTTTCTTTTCTCTTGCATCTTATATATCTATCATGAACTCGAGCGATTGTGACGCAGTTCCGGTAGGCCCTGATGCTGCCTCCGATGCCTTAGATGACCGCGGAGGTAGCAGCAGTAGAGGATTTAGCATTATAAAGCTTCATCTGTGGTGGATAATGTGGGAGGGTGGGCTGTGGCACCCTAGCAGTACCAGCTGAACTCGGTTGAGTCCCTTCTTAGGCTGGATGAACGTAGAGAGTAGAGGTCCCCTTTTTTGTTTTGTTTCATTTGTTGATGTCAGCTACCCCCCAAAATTGGGGGAAGTGCCTTGGTATATGTATGTATGTATGAACTCGACATAGTCTATTATTTCTTTTTCCAAGCAACATAAACAGTCTGAATACCCATCTTCTGCTGCTGAGTCTTTCTGATGGATAAAAACTTGTGTTCTATCAAATTCCATATTCATGATATTGATATTAATCTTTAGTACTGTCATTCAGTTAGTTCTCTGTGCATGTTGCATATTATTTTTCATAATTCTTTTGCATTAAGATCTTCCCAGACTGACGTTCTGTAAATAGTACAAGGTCAATGCTACAATATTCCAAAAGTTTAATTCCAGCTGTGACTAGATTGTTGAATGATCTTCCAGATCTGGTGGTTGCAGCATTGGAACTTCAAAAGTTCAAACTGGTTGCAAATTTTTGTCTGTTGAACATTTTGACATAAGTCTCATTCCAAAGTTTAAACATAACTTGCCTACTTTAACGTTTTTTACTGATAATATATTCTATATTTATCATTTCTCATACTGTACAGTATATAGCTTACTTATAATTTCTTTATTTGCTTGTAGCATTCTGCTTTTCCAGCTAGTGTTGTAGCTTGGCTAATAATAATGAAACTGTAATAATAATTACATTGTTGATACTTACATGCGGTCCAAAAGTAAAGTGGGTTTATGCCTTCTAACAACACACTATTCTCTGAGCATTTGGCATAAAAATAAAAAATTTTAAATAATTTTTATTTTTCCTAACATACTTACCGAGAACTACTTTCTTTTAGGAGATCACTGGTTATCTCTCTCTGCGACCAGAGTTTTGAATAGTTACCCCCCCGCTCCGCGCCCTCAGTAGCTTTACCCCCGGCATCCAGGAATACCTGAGAAAGTCGTCAGCCGCGGTCTACCAGACAAAATGAGCCTCCGTCACGAAGTGGTGTTCTGAGAGGCACGTTAGACCTCTTAAGGCCTCTGTCCCAGACATAGCAGAGTTTCTGGGGTTTTCTCAGGGACAAAGTAGGGATGTCAATCCCAGCCATAAAAGGAGTTCGGGCTGCCTTAGGCCAAGTCTTCCTCCTGAAGGGCATCGACCTGGGGGCCTCGAGACACATAGCGATGCTTGTCAAAAGCTTCGAGCAGTCTTGCCCCCCTCAGGCGAGGAGGGTGCCCCAGTGGGACTTAGACAAGGTCCGGAAGATGCTGTGTCGTCCCCCCTTTGAACCCTTGAAGGATATCGTGGACAAAGATCTCACCCTCAAGGCCGTCTTCTTACTGGCCTTGGCGTCCACTAAGAGAGTGGGAGAGATCCAAGGTTTGTCATACGACGTCTCTCACTCAAAGGGGTGGAAAAGAAGTATCCTTCAAGTTCGTGCCTTCTTTTGTGGCCAAGACTCAGAACCCAGCAGTCTGGGACCCGAGGTTTGAAGGTTTCTCGATTCCTTGCCTGGTAATTACCAGACTGGGGTTCGAGTCCCCCTCAAACTTGTTAATTCCTTTGGCTGCTGCAACCTCACCATCCCTGTGAGCTAGGGATAGAGGGTTTGTGGGAGCCTATGTCTATCTGCTGAGTCATCCGTAGCCATTGCCTAGCCCTCCTTGGTGTTAGCTTGGACGGAAATGGGGGCTTGGGTGCTGATATGTAATATGGCCAGTCTCTAGGGCATGTCCTGCTTGATAGGGAAATGTCACTGCCCCTTGCTTTGCTTCTGCTATTCATGAGTGGCCTTTAAACCTTTAAAGAGTATGCCTATATTCCTCTTTATTACCGCAAGCCTCGTGACCTTTTACTCGACACCAGCAAAACCTTGCACCCATTTACAATGTAGGCAGCGGGCTAAGAGCTTTCCACAACCCTCTAAACATGGGTTAAATACTGTACCACTTGTTATGAACAGGTTTTTTATATGACAAATTCGAAGATAATTTGTATTTTTCCTAACCATACAAACCTTAGCTATTTACAAAGGGTATTACTTTTAGCGTAGCTGAAATGGCGAGCCATTAGAATTTAACGAGGGTGTATTACCCCCGCGCTAGTTAGCGGGGGGGTAGGGGAGTGGTAGCTAGCTACCCCTCCTCCCCCTCACACACAGGTGAATACTCACTTTCACTTAGAGGTAGGACTTGTCTTGGGGGACAGGGCTGGCGGGCAAATATGTGTAAATAGCTAAGGTCTGTATGGTTAGGAAAAATACAAATTATCTTCGAATTTGTCATTTGTTCCGTAACCGAAATACAAACCACGCTATTTACAAAGGGTGACTTACCCCTTAGGAAGGGTGGAAAGTCCCCAGCCATACTGGCTTTGGCTTTACCCGGGGACTCAGAATCCGAGTGAGTCGCACTCGAGAAAAGGAGTCCCTGCACCTCACAAGTTCCTTGCTCCGCAAGGAACCATGTGGCCTACGTAAGCTTGTGTGTGAAGGAAGAAGTGTGACCCGTCCTAGGCAGTTGACCTGGAGTTCCAGAAGGAACTCTGGGTTAGGACGTTCCCAATACCACCTCGTCAGGGTATGGGGGACGCGAAAGTATTGACTCAATACTCGGAACACAAGGAAGCATGGTTTACCTGCAGAGGTTCGAGGTCAGCTATGCAGAGACCAGGATGCTGCTTCCCCGTAGAGGGGATGATGAAGAAAGAAGTAAGGGCCAGACATACTTCTTTCGTTCATGCAGACTAAAACCTGATAACAATGCCCTCAACCTTCTGCTACCTGTCCAAAAAGGAGCCTGAGGTTAGACCAGCTGTTGTGTAGCCACCACAGAGTGATAGAAAACGTATCGAGACTCCTGTGGGTCACGCCCTGCAGGAAGCGGGCTGCGAAGGTCATCAGACGCTTCCAGACTCCAGCTTGTAGCACCTGCGTCACAGAGTAGTATTACTCGAAGGCGAGGGACGTTGCGATGTATCCAACATCGTGCTGTAGGGCGACGTGACGGGGGAGGGTCTGAAGACAGGTCGAGATGAATGTCCTTGAGTCCGGGCTGAAGAGGTATACTGGTGACTCTCCCCCCATGTCCTCCTTGTGTTCCCAAATCGGCTGCAACTGAGGACAAACTGCAGCTGTTCCCAGCGCTAACCTCTCGATTCCTTACTGGCAAGAAAGACAAGGTCTTGGGACATCAGACACAGAATGGAGACTCGAAATCTTGAATGAATCGGACCGAATGTTGCCTTCCCCTCTTCCTTAGAAAGGGGGGAGTAGTAAGAGACCAAGAAGATTGCTTACACACTGGCTGTGGCCAGAGTGAGCAGAAGACCCAAGGCGGAATACAATCCGAGGCCTGTCGTAAAAGGGTCTTGAGAAGATCTCTTAAAGGACTAAAAGTCCGAGCCATGCTCCAAGTTGGAGGTCTTCCTCCGACTAGGGCAGGGACGATCGTAGCTTCGCATGAGCGAGGATAGATCCAGCGGGCAGGAAAAAGTTATTCCTTTAAGCCTGAAGGTCAGGGAAAGGCTGAGCGACAGGCTTCATTGCCGAGAGCGGAAAGGAGTTTCCTCCCGCCGAAAGGCAATAAGACCGTTATTGCTGGAGAAGAGGCCTCAAGGGAAGAGGTATATCTCCCACGGCACCAACCACCTTAGACTCTTCACTTTGCCTGGGAGACCCCTGTGGATGACTATCGCAGATGACGCGACCTCCGTACCGCGACTGTAGCGGGTTGTCTCTTCTAGAGGAGGAAGCGTAGTGTCTCCAGGCATGAAGCCGAAGCGACGCCCCGGTTCGGGAGAGATGTCGCAGTGTGGTTGCTTGAGTAGTCTGCGCCGTGGGAGAAGCTCTCCCGGGAGTTCTGTCAGGGGAAGCAGAGGGTCCAGAAACCGTTCTGCGCATAGTCCCAGTGGAGCTCTCCCATTGAAAGGTTGACAGACAACCTGGTCTTGTTGAGACCCATTGTCCGCAGACAAAAAGGAGGGAAGACGCAGGCGTCGAAGTTGTCCCACCATCACCGGAATGCATCTTGCCAGAGTCTCGGGGTCTGAGACTGGGGGGAAGACTAGCGGAAGCTTGAGGTTCCAAGTTGTCGCGATCAGGTCCCCCAGACCAGCACTTGCTGGTTACCCAAGGTCAAAGACCCCTAGGTACACTCTCTCTATGAGGCTCTGCTCGGATAGTCTGAGAGAAACATTCCCCTGCCTGGAATGAGAGAGCCGATGGTGGTATTGAGAGAATCTCAATCATCCCGGTATCTCTACTGCAAGATGTGAAGGTGTGAAAATGCGTCCCCTGCTGGTTAGAATGAAGTCGACGCGCAACGGGGCGACTCGGCAGGAGCTGTAGGATCTGAAGAGGGGCCAGACTAAGGCCCATAAGCCTGCCTGAATGATGGAGAGGTATCCTTCAGGTCTTGACCATAGGCCTGGACCGGAACATGCCCCCCCCCTTTCCTTTGACGAGTCCGAGAACCGCATCAAGAATGTAGGGAAAGGACGAGAATATCCACTACCATCAAGAGGCTCCATAGGTCAACACCCATTGCAGGTCTAATAGTTCCGCTGGTCCCATAGGGCCAGGGAGTCCGGTTAAACATTGCCTGAAGCCACCGGAACTTGGATCGCCCCACATGGAACTTATCCTGAGGCGACCGTTCGGACTATAGACGGGTCAATGAGGAAAGAACTAGGAAACGTTCCAAGGTAGGGCTGAAAGCTCTGCTTGACTGAGAACAGGTACTGTGACTCTCCTCAGTCTTGCCACAGTCAACCGAAAGGAAGGCTCGGAGGATGTGGTAACAGAATCTGGCATCCCCATGTGGTCACCCATCCAAGTACCGACGTTGCTTAACCTCGCTGGACGGACGAGAAGCGGGGTTTCCAAGGTGGTAAGGCGGTTGACTCAATATCATGGCCAGATACTCCAGATGTTGAGGCCGAGGAAGAGAAGGCTCCAAGCAAAATACCATGAGCCCACACTCATGGTAAGCATCCGGAAGCTTGTCCCAGCGCTGAAGAAGGTCGAAACCCGAGCCTACCGGAGTTGACCAGCCCTCCAAACAGCAGAGGAGGCGGAAGCCTGCACCTGAGCGGCCAAGAGGAAGGCAGGGAGAGTTCTCTGGGGAAACAAACCTGCTATGCCACGGTGGGATAGCCACACTGCATCATAAGCAGGAATACTTGCAGTCTAGGCTGAATTCGACGAGCACCCTGGAAGATGGATGGAATGGAAACTGAAAGTACCCGTCCTTCCGATCCAGGGTTTAAGGAGTCCTGTCGCCTCGTTACCAGTCTGATCGATTCTGCTGGTCTACGCTGGCCGAAGTTTGTTCGACAAACTTGATCAGGGCTGAGAGGTCGACTATGGACATCCCCTCTCAGATCCTTCCTTACAAGAAAGGATCGACTGAGGGGGCCGGGGGTGAAGCCGTTGATGATCCTAAGGAAGACCTTCGCCTAAGGTATGGATCATTCTGCCCAACCGGGCAACTCTGCTGACGCTATGGCATAGAGGTTCAGAGACACTGAATTCGCTGACAGAGACGGCAGGCGCGATATCCTTGGCTACTCACAGAGATTGTGCGGGAATGGGCATCGGGAAGCTGTCATTCGGATGAGTAACCTTAAGCATCCTCCCAGCGAAAAACCTGCAATCCTAGAGTTCGTGAACTCCTTTTAGGACTATGCCCCCCCCGGGGGAGTCTCCCGTGCCATCTGTTCCTGACAGGAGGAAACTGCAATTGGACACCTTGTCCCAGTTGTTGTAGCCGATAACTTAGGCCGACGTGGTTGAAAGAAAAGGGCGCTGGAGCCCTGCAGAGTCTGGAAGAAAGCGCCTTGGAGGAGTGAAACCGGAAGTCGATTTACTCCGCACAGCAGCTGTCTAAGTCTCTGTCCTTGGGCACAAACAAACTCTTCTCAAGGATGGAAGGGTGTCTGAGGTCGTCGACCTCCACAGATGAGACACCCGAAGGAAGCCCTCAGTCAGCGCGTCCAGATGGTATAACATCGAGCTTGTCCGCAAGTTAGATACTTAACGACGAAAGGCCAAGGTGCCTGAGCTCGAGAGGAGGAAAGTACCCTTGATCTTCCTGTAGCTTCCTTGAACCAAACCTCGGGCCGTAACCGAGGAGGGAAAGAACCTGGTAAGCTCCCAGAGGAAGAGGTAAGCAGTCACCCCTTGTCCGATGGAGAAATCTCGAACGGAAAGCCCCCGCGCCAAAAATCCTTCCAGGGAATGACGGGGAAGGGCTAACCCAGGTTCAGGAATAGAGGAGTGTTGCTCAGATCTCCCTTAAGTTTCTCCTATTCTTGCAAGTGCCATGCTATGTGTTTACGGGGTGAGGCAGTGTTCTGGAAATACGCTCCAGAAGAACTCGCCAGGCTGGTCATGCTGCGAAAACCCCATTGGGAATCGTGGTCGCAATTGCCCTGGAGCTCGCGCGACGGGAATTCCTGGTGGTCGGCGAGCGATAACCCATAGACGAGCAATGGATACTGCAAGAAATAAGCCGACATTTGTGCGAAGAAACACTGTAGGTTCGCGCGACGGAACACCATCCGTCTGCGCGATGGAAAAAACCGTTGGTTCGCTCGTGGGCGAACATTGGAGAGCATGAGCGTAGACGTGCAGGCGAGCGGTCGCGCGGTTTCACGGGCGAGCGGTTGGTTGCACGGGCGAGCGGTCGCGCGGGCGAGCGGTCGCGCGGGCGAGCGGTCGTGAGGGTGGGCAGGTGGATGAGAGCGAGTCCGAGGCGGCGAACGCAAGCGTTAGCGCGATGGTGAGGAAACGCGCTGCCGCGTGGGCGAGGAGGACCGCTGGCGATATGGATCAACAAGCGATCGGTGGTGAGCTGGTGAGCGCTAACGCGCAGGTTGGCGATGGCGCATTGTGTTATGCCGACGCGATGGTCGAGCAGTATGCGCAGGTGAGCGATCGTGCGTTGGCGAGCAGTATGCGAAGGTGAGCGATCGCGAGCAGTGATCAGCATGCGCCGGGTCGCGCGATGGTGATCAGTATGCGCAGGGTCTCGCGATGGTGATCAGCATGCCAGGGTCGCGCGATGGCGATCAGCATGCGCAGGTTGGCGGTCGCGCGATGGCGAACAGCATCTGCAGGTGGGCGATCGCGTGATGGCGAACAGCATACGCAGTTGAGGGTCGCGCGATGGTGATCAGCATGCGCAGGGTTGAGCGATGGTGATCAGCATGCGCAGGGTTGAGCGATGGTGATCAGCATCCGCAGGTGTGCGGTCGCGCGATGGCGATCAGCATCCGCAGTTGAGGGTCGTGCGATGGCGATCAGCATCCGCAGTTGAGGGTCGCGCGATGGCGATCAGCATCCGCAGGTGAGGGTCGCGCGATGGCGATCAGCATCCGCAGTTGAGGGTCGCGCGATGGCGATCAGCATCCGCAGTTGAGGGTCGCGCGATGGCGATCAGCATCCGCAGTTGAGGGTCGCGCGATGGCGATCAGCATCCGCAGTTGAGGGTCGCGCGATGGCGATCAGCATACGCAGGTGAGCTAGTAGCTGGCGAACCATGTTCCTTCAGAAGTGTTGGAGAACGTTGGCGTGCCGGCTGTAACACACGTGGGCAATCCGGAGATCGCTGGCGAGCTGATGATCGCTGACGAGCTGATGATCGCTGACGAGCTGATGATCGCTGGCGAGCTGATGATCGCTGGCGAGCTGATGATCGCTGGCGAGCTGATGATCGCTGGCGAGCTGATGATCGCTGGCGAGCTGATGATCGCTGGCGAGCTGATGATCGCTGACGAGCAGAAGGCTACGCGTGGAAGCCTGCGCAAAGAAGAAGAGTCCTTGACCCCGACCTGAACCAAAGTTCTAGATCGCGAGGGCGAACGTGGGCGCACAGGGCGCGTAACAGGAACCAACAGGAACCGCAGGGAAGATCATCTTGAAAGCGCTGACGAACAGGAGAGCGCTGATGAGCAGAAGGACGCGCAGGGAAACCCTGACACGCAAGGGAAGAACCCCCGTGGGGGCAACCCTTTGCCCCGAAGGGATCGTTGTCCGCCGGGAGACTGATGTCCGTCGGAAGACCGCTGTCCGTCAGGAAGACCGTTGCCCGTCGGAAGACGAGATCAGACTGCTGTCCATCTGCACCAAGGCGGAAGATCGAGAAAAAGGAGTTGTAGGCTGCAAACGGAGATCCAAAAAGGCGCCTCAAGCACCCTTATAGGGAGATGAGAGGCCCTTACGACGAGGCGGACGGAGGGCCTTACGGTGAGGGAGGCCAACAGCAACAGCAACAGAAGAAACCTCCGAAGAGGAGTCTCTATGAGTGTACTCTCTCGCGAACGAAAGAGAAACACTTCGTGGAAGAGACTGGTCAGCCAGTGACCTAAAAGGAGCAATCCTCCGAAGAGGAGCTCCTGCAGTTGCCCAGCCCCTTGAGCGAAACTGCAGGTGCGACCGCTCAGCACCAAGAGCATAGTCGCACGAAAAAAAGGCAAGAGAAGAACCCCCCAAAAGGGGAAAAACTCAAGCCTGGACTGGAAAAAAAACTTCCCTCGGAAGGAAAGTTATCCGCCCAAGGAGGCAAGCCTCCTGAGTGTTCTAAAATGAACTGGAGAGCTGTCCGTCGTCACGGGAGTACTACCAGTAGAAGGAGACACGCCCCTGACAAAAATACAAGGGGGGAGGCAGCAACAGCCGAATCCCCAGGACTCAACCAGACAGCTCACACCGTTGCTATATTACAGAAACGAACTAGATCGGTAACTGTAAAAAAATAAAACAAATAATATTGGTACACATTCATTCCCCCGGGAATGCTCCGAAGAGGAATCCCGAGGGAAAGGAACAAGACTTACACAACAGGCACGTGCCCTCACAACCACTTACACTCGCGGAAGGAGAGCTGTAACCAAAACAGAATTATAACAATTATAATTATGTAACTATGTAATTATGTAATTTAAAAATGAATGAACACTAAAGAAAGAACGAAAACCCCGAAAGGAATCGTTCTACAAGCTGAATAAAAAAAAAAAAAAAACAACTACAATTAGATTCATAACTAATTGAGACAAACGTACGGCGTAGCAACCCCCCACACGGAAAGGAAGCTAGGCTACAAGGGCGTAGTAACACGTAGTAAAAGGGTGAACGACCTCAAGAGAGAGAGAGAGAGAGAAAGACATAAGTCAAACTCGATCGCCACCCATAAAATACGCCGTGGTGGCCTAACTGCCGAGGCCTCCACGTAGATATCGTACACTACACACACACATCTGAAAAGGAAACTTACTTATTTCTATACTCAAATATATATACAAACATGAAAACATGTTTACATATATATTGAGTAAATGAAAAGTAAGCGATTAAGTAAATACAAAACAGACAATGGCTGCCATGCGAGGACCAAGACAGAGACGTCTGTCACAGTCCGAGCCAAAAGTGAAAGTGGGTATTCACCTGTGTGTGAGGGGAGGAGGGGTAGCTAGCTACCACTCCCCTACCCCCCCGCTAACTAGCGCGGGGGTAATACACCCTCGTTAAATTCTAATGGCTCGCCATTTCAGCTACGCTAAAAGTAATACCCTTTGTAAATAGCGTGGTTTGTATTTCGGTTACGGAACAAACATATTTTACATAAAATGGCAGTAACAGCCAAGCTTGGCTGAATCCCTTGTCAGGCTGGGGAGGAGCGGAGAGAGGAAAGGTCCCCTTTTGTTCCTTTGTTTGATGTCGGCTACCCCCAAAAATTGAGGGAAGTGCCTTAGTATAAAAAGAGATACAACAGCACAGCATTCAAATTAACCATATATAAAACACTGTCTCCAATTCTTACCTGGAGCAAGGTTAGCAACAGCAGCAATCAAGTCATAATTGACAATTGGTTCAGCTTCTTCAATGGGTTCCCATCCTACTGGAGGTGAAGCAGGTGGTGATATCAAAAACTGTTTGTCTCTCTTTGGTGGCTCTAGGTGTGGTCCACCTTGTAATTTGCTCCCCAGTACAATAGGCTTGTGGGAAGAAATGAAATTATAAAAAATCATCAACAAAGGGAAGTACATTTTTAATCACAAAAAAATAAGAAATAAGGTTTAGAAAAATATCCCACATCATAATATTAACTGAATGAAAAATCTACCTAAAAATAATCCATACTTTATCATCATATCTAGGCTGTTTATATTGTAGTAATTGAATAAGGATACAAAGTAAATCATGCATACAATTTCTCAATACAACAAAGAATTATTTTAATTAGCTAAATTTCTTTATATTCTTTACTTTTCTTCTGTACACTTTATCATCCAATTCATCTATATTTTCAATTCTCAATAATGCTCCAATAATAATCAGGTTTGGTAATAGATATAAAAAAAAAATAAAAATAATATAAATACAAATAATGATTGTAATTATATAACATAAACAAAAATTGAATGAAATAGCTAAACAACTGGTAGGAAAAACAAGAGGAATGATCAGAAAAATTTACAAAATTTATAAAATTACCAGTACAGTTATTTGTATTTTTCCTAGCCGTACAAATCCGAGCCCTTTAAAATAGGGGTGTAATTTTAGCAATGTTGGAATGACCATTTAGCAGTTTACAACAAAACACTGTTGTTCCCATCTAACAACACTCACTGATACTGTAGTGTATATTACTGTAATATATGTACAACAATATCATTAAAGTACAGCTTAAATAGCTAAGGTGAGATGACATGTCACTGGTACTTGAGTGATCGCTGTCTTAGCAAGGTCACCTGAAAATCCTAGCAACTTGTCACCTATTATGTAACCTGTATCTATGTACATATATACATACACATACCAACGCACTTCCCCCAATTTTGAGGGGTAGCCTACATCAAAACAAATGAAAAAAAGGGGACTCAACCAAGTTCGGTTGGTACTGCTAGGTTACGCAGCCCACCCTCTCCCGTTATCCATAACGCTGAATTCCCTACTGCTGCTACCTCTGGGGTCATCCAAGGCGACCGGAGGAAGCAGCAGGGCCTACCAGAACTGCGTCACAATCGCTCGCCATTCATTCCTATTTCTAGCACGGTCTCTTGCCTCTCTCACATCTATCCTCCTATCACCCAGAGCTTTCTTCACTCCATCCATCCACCCAAACCTTGGCCTTCCTCTTGTACTTCTCCCATCAACTCTTCCATTCACCACCTTCTTTAACAGAGTCATTTTCCATTCTTTCAACATGGCCAAACCACCTCAACACATTCATATCCACTCTAGCTGCTAACTCATTTCTTACACCCGTTCTCACCCTCACTACTTCGTTCCTAACCCTACCTACTCGAGATACACCAGCCATACTCCTTAGACACTTCATATCAAACACATTCAATTTCTGTCTCTCCATCACTTTCATTCCCCACAACTCCGATCCATACATCGCAGTTGGTACAATCACTTTCTCATACAGA
Organism: Palaemon carinicauda; assembly: GCF_036898095.1. NCBI lineage: Eukaryota > Metazoa > Arthropoda > Malacostraca > Decapoda > Palaemonidae > Palaemon > Palaemon carinicauda. Next base: position 188,047,956 of record NC_090728.1, on the reverse strand, counting down.
ACTCTCTTTATATCCATGCCCAACTCTCTATTCTTTGCCACTCCCATCGCTAACCCCAACACTTTGCATCCTTCATTCACTCTCTGACGTACATATATTTCCACTCCACCATTTGCTGCAACAACAGACCCAAAGTACTTAAACTGATCAACCTCCTCAAGTAACTCTCCATTCAAAATGACATTCAACCTCGCACCACCTTTCCTTCTCGTACATCTCATAACCTTACTCTTACCCTCTCACATACCCTTCCAAATTCTGTCATTAATCAGCCAAGCTTCTGTTCCGCATCTGCAACCAGTAAAGTATCATCCGCAAACAACAACTGATTTACCTCCCATTCATGATCATTCTCGTCTACCAGTTTCAATCCTTGTCCAAGCAATCGAGCATTCACCTCTCTCACCACTCCATCAACATACAAGTTAAACAACCATGGCGACATTACACATCCTTGTCTCAGCCCCACTCTCACCAGAAACCAATCGCTCACTTCATTTCCTATCCAATTTTATGTTGCTTATCCATATCTCAATCCAACTTTACCTAAGTTCCTATTTTAAGTTGCTTATCCATATCCCAGTTCCAACTTTACTTCAGTTCCGATTTTAAATTACGTATCCTTATGCATTAAATGCAAAAATAAAATACATTTTAAGCTATTTTACCAAACTTAATTCAGTTTCTAGGATGTACAGAAACATGAAATGCTATGCTATAAATAACTGTACTGTACTTCACAGGTAAGCTTATTTATATAGGTATCTGTTTTATATGAAATGACAGTAGGTATTGAATGCTTTTTTATGTTTAGTGCATGTAGAGTACACTATAAGGAACATAAGTCATTTTATAGGGCAAAAATCTGAATTACATAAAAAAATCAATTCAAGTTGGGTCTCTTGGAACCAATTTAGGATGTAAGGTGGGGTATAACAGTACAGTACTGTAGAGGTAAAGCATAAGCCCATAAGTACAAAGAACCTTAAATAATACTACTGTAGGTACTGATTGAAAAACAATGGCCAATGACTAACACAAACTTGTACTAATTGCTATTACAGTATTTACATATACTGTACTGTATTTATAGATTAACCCTTTTACCCCCAGGCTAATTGAAACTTTCCAACCCTTAACCCCCAGGGGTTATTTTTTTTCAAGCACATTTTGAAGTATAATATTTTTAAATTGCTCTAACAGCCTTAATTTTGGTCATAGAGAGGTCAGGTTGGTCTCATTCTCTTGGAAAATGCCTGAAGTTTCTCAAAAGATTATCAAAAATATGCAAAAAAAATCTAAATAGCAGTTTTTTGCAACGACGTAACAGTACGTCCATGGGGGTAAAGGGATGAGTTTTGTGAAACGTACCAGTACGTCCTTTTGGGGTAAAAGGGTTAAAAGTACTACAGGATATACTGTACTGTATACCAATAAAGAATAATATTACATTAGTTATGAATGACATACCTGAGTAAAATAGCACTTGATGATTTTCCCTTTATAATCCATCATGTGAACCTTCGTTCGAGCTGCAGCAGCCTGCGCTGCTGTGCTAAAGTTGACACGAACTCTTCTGAAGCTTTTGAAGTACTGGAAGGTTACCGTCTCATCAATCTCTTGGAAAAGCACCTCAAATAACGCCTGCAAAAATTAATACACAGGAATTACGGTAAATAACTGACCAATAAGATAATAGCAACAGAATCGTGTTTCATTGAAAAGCAAAATTACATCTTGTAAAAAAATCAGTGACATGTTCCTGTCTTTTATCACGGTACAATATTTCCAAAACTCTTTAGTACATTATCATGAATGAAGTACAGTACTGTCCTTTCCAAAATAAAAATACAATGATAAAATATATCTTTTGTACTTTAAATAACTTTTGGCCTTCTACATCCGATTAGGTGATGGTGTAGGGGGGGGGGGGGGGGGGCAAGGTTCCCTGGCCAGGCAAGGCTGGGGACGGTAAAATTACATTAGTATGCATCAATGCAAATATTCTATCTGCAATTGTTTTACAGATGGAATATGACATTTGCATTTTTAAACACTTTTTACAGTACTATATAATAAACATAAGCCAATTTGCCATTTCTTACTAGTACATTACACTTATTTCAGTTGCTTACAGGTAATCCCTTAGAATGTTTTATACAGTGCGTTATAGAAGTTAAAAAAGGTAAAACTGGTGGTTAAATACAGTAACCACAATAATTGTCAAAATGCATTAAACATTATATATCCAGATGGAAAAATGAAGGATTAATTTACAAATATTGGTGAAAAATAAGAATATCCTATTATTACTTATTACTATTACATTAAAAATGCTGCAACCAACATTAGCCAACAATTACCCCTACAGTATTACATTCCTTGAAATCTTTGTAGTTTGGTGGGTCAGAATGAAAAACCAAAATTTAACAGGTAAACAAGAGACAAGAAACTCCTAACCTGAGGGACTCCGCCTAACATAACCTAGGCGCCATATCTTTACCAACTGGGGGGCTATGCCCCTGCAAAACCCTTTTACACTACCGTATTCTTATCTTACCCTGTCCAAACAAATTACAATCACCCCAAGTATCCTACTATTATTCGAATAGCCATCCAATATTAGTTGAAATTGGCATTACAATATTATAATCCTTCACAATAACATCGTCCTACTTTACAAATGCCTCCTGTCTATGTCAATGCTACACTGAGGTAGTTGACATAGACGGAAAAAGCTTTTCTACTAAAAAATAGTAGTTTCCTATAGAAAAAGTACATTTTCATAAAAAAAGACACTTATTTTCACTGCAAATAAAAACACTAAGAAATAATAATCAATGGGCTTTGTGTCCTTTGCTCAACAAGTACTGCTTGCCAGTACATAGGACTTTGATGTTTTTCTTTTTTCGCGAGCAAAGCGAGCGCACGGCGGAGCAAAAATCATTAGATTTTTAAAATAATATCCAAATTATTAGACGGCTAACAGATTTTTGGTTTATTTTCTATTGAAAAGAAGATCAAATTCAGTGAAAACACAATGCTTAATTCCAGAAAAATATTTTTTGTGGAGCCTTTGTAGTTTGTTGGGACAGAGTGAAAAACCACATTTAACAGACACAAGAACATCACCTAACCGAATATTTCCTACCTAACCTAAGGTTCTCCACCTAACCTAACCTAGGAGCCGTATCCTTAGACTGCCGTACTCTTATCTTACCCTGTCCCAACGAACTACATTCACCCCTTTTTTGTTCTAAATGTTGTTCTGTCCTTAACTATAATTTTACCAATTAGGCTTAGAGTACTTACCTATCCTGGAAGCCTGATCTCGACCTACTTTGGCCTACAGGTAGTCTCCTCTCACTTAAAGAAGGGCAAAGCAAAACTATCCTAATCCTGTGAACAATGTCCACAAGCTTCTACATGACGTAACTAACACCTAAAAAATTACACCTTAGCATTCCTAAAGAGCTAAAATCCACCCTGGTTGATTCATTGAAGCCATCTTACCCTTTCATCCGAATCATCGAAGATCTGAAGCACGAGATTGGTCACGATGACTGAAGTGGCAGGGGGCTGTTGTTGGGTGTCATCTTCCTCAGATTCTGACACTGAGCCACTGCCCAGTATCACTCCCTCCTCTTCGTCATATGTTTCCATCCCTATGTCGTCAATTATCATGACTTCTTTCCACCTGCCTGCTGACCGGGAAAGGTAAAAGTCAAATATGACGTTTCTGACCAAAACAATCCCCCCCAATAGACTGGAACGGGTCGGTTACTTTACAAAACCTATCTGGAGTAACCAAAACAAAAGGTGAGTCAAAGAAAACGGAGTTAAGTAGGTAAATTTCACAGAAAACGTAATTTTTTTAAGGCTAATTATTGGGAAGACTATTATTATTATTATTATTAAATTAGAAGCAGACCGTCTTTAAGGCAAGTTTGATTGAAAACAATGGCTGCCTCAGTAGCATTAATTTTAGTCTCTTTTCTCAATAGACTATTATTATTATTATTATTATTATTATAAGCTAACCTACAAAACTAGTTAGAAAAGCAGAATGTTATAAGCCCAAGGGCTCCAACAAGGGAAAATAGCTCAATGAGGAACGGAAACAAGGAAATAAATAAACTATAAGAGAAGCAATGAACAATCAAATTAGAAAGTTTTAAGAACAGCAACAACATTAAATTGGATCTTTCATATATAAACTATAAAAATAAAACCAAAATTGAGAGGAAGAGAAACAAGATGGAATGGTTTTCCAGAGTGTATCTTCAAGCAAGAGAACTCTAACCAAAGGCAGTGGATATTGTAAATAACATAAACAAGAATATTCAACTTTTATGATTGTGATATACCTTACCAGTTAAAATTCAACCCTTTATTATTCTGACTTTCATGATTGTGATATGCCTTACCAGTTAAAATTCAACCCTTTATCATTTTGATAAATGCTTTGATAAATAAAGTAGACAATAATCTTTACAATTAGAATAATTAGACTGACTTGCTGTCAATCTGATTTAGATTACCAGAAACTCTAGCAAGCTCTTTTCCTCATCATTTGCTATTCCCTAGGCTTACTTGGGGGTATCTGGCGACTTCAAAGCACCACTGATGACGTTAGCCACCTATACTTAAAGACTAAAGTATACTAGTCCCTCTCCAAAAAAAACCATAACCCATTTCTTAAACTCACAGTCATCTAGTAACGATTTCATTTCTTTCTGTTAGCTTATCTAAAATTGCGTTCCAATGTTTTTTAGCATAACCAACATTTGATACAATCCTCATAGGCCTATATTTTCATCTGGCCCTAATCTAATTAACATAAGATCATCAGCATCCTGAGATATAAGAATTACTTCTGGGTGTAACTGAAAAGCATAAAGGAACATAAAGGAAATAAATATCGTAAAGGAATGTAAAGGATAAAATAAGGGTATTACTATTCAATATTTATCATAAACTGATTGGTAGTACATCTGTAATGGACATTGGCAATTTCCAGTGTTGGTGATAATGTGAGTTTACTCTACCAAATGTTATTGGGCCTCGATATTGGCTACAGTTCTAATTGTTTTTGCTCTGTTGTGGCTCGCTGCACTCGCAAAATTAAAATAATATCACTACTCCTATGTTCTGGCAAGCAGTACATGTTGAATTGCGATCGCAAACCCAGCGAGTCATTATTTCGGGGATATTTTTTACTTTCACATAAGCAACATTAGCTACACGGGTACTGCCCGGAAAAT